>NC_079214.1:8885658-9098158 GCF_029633865.1 Lampris incognitus | reverse complement strand
AATCAGCGTCTCAGTGCTGCCCTGAGTTTGGCAGAACGTCCTCGCGGGTTCTCCTCGACGTCCTCCATCTGTGGGGTGAGCACTTTCCTGTTCAGGGGAACCCAGTGAACACTGTCCTCCCTCAATTCCCTCTCGGCAGCCTCCGCCTCTTCCGCGCCTGTATTTTTCTGCCTCCGGGGGGAGCGCTGCTTCGGAGCGGACAGGTCCACCCCGCGGAGGAAGTATTTGACCAACTTGTCCTCCAGAGAATGGAAGGTGAGCACACACAGACGACCCCCGGGCCTCAGAATGGCCTGGGCAGCCCGTAGGCCCGCATACAGTTCGTTCAGCTCATCGTTGACGAAGATACGCAGGGCCTGGAATGTTTTGGTGGCCACGTGGGACGTCCGCTGGAGTCGGTCTTTGCGTGCATAGAGAGCGTCAGCGGGGAACGATCCTGGCAAGAAAGAAGAGGAAAAGGTAAGAGGAGTTTGTTTTTGTATTTTCTGGACCACAAACAAAGGCTTGTAATGTGACTGCAATGCATCAAAATGTCTTGATGCGTGCTCAGTAACCCAGGTAGGAAAATCAAAGAAGGTTGAATCAGTTCATCTGGATACAACGTTTAAACATTGTAATCTGGATACAACATTTAAACATTGTATCCAGATGTATCACCTGGATACAACGTTTAAACATTGTATCCAGAACTATCACATGGATACAACGTTTAAACATTGTATCCAGATGTACCACCTGGATACAACATTTAAACATTGTATCCAGAGCTATCATCTGGATACAACGTTTAAACATTGTATCCAGATGTATCACCTGGATACAACGTTTAAACATTGTATCCAGACCTATCATCTGGATACAACGTTTAAACATTGTATCCAGATGTATCACCTGGATACAACGTTTAAACATTGTATCCAGATGAGCTGATTCAACCTTCTTTGAATGCCTTACAATATTCACTATGTTGCCTGTTTTTCTTCTCTGATAAAACTAAGATAAAGTTAAAATCAAATATGGAAACAGATGATTTCTAAATAGCAGGGCATTTGCTGACCCGGGAAACGGAGAGAATTCATTAGAAATTGTCCTATCTAAACAACTGAGGACAGAGCATCACTGAGGCAGATGTAAAATCCAGAGGAAGCACACAGAGTAACGTAGAGTTAAAGTAAAACCTTGCCAAGTCAGACTGTCAGTATGACGTGTGGATCCAGACACATTCCGAGGCGGTCTGTAAGTCTGGAGATGTGTGGTGCAAGTTGGAGTACGTAGAGGTGGATGACGAACATGCATGGACTCTATACGTTTCCTGTTCACCGCTGGTTCATTGCTACGGAGGAAAAGCTCAGGTGCCGTCTCTAACACGGAAAGTTTCGGTGAAGGGGGGGGGGGGGGTTCCGGGTGGCGTGGCGGTCTATTCCGTTGCATACCAACACGGGGATCGCCGGTTCGAATCCCCGTGTTACCTCCGGCTCGATCGGGCTTCACTGCAGACACAATTGGCTGTGTCTGCGGGTGGGAAGCCGGATGTGGGTATGTGTCCTGGTCGCTGCACTAGCGCCTCCTCTGGTCGGTCGGGGCGCCTGTTCGGGGGGGAACTGGGGGGAACAGGGTGATCCTTCCATGCACTACGTCCCCCTGGCGAAACGCCTCACGGATCGGCAGAGTGGGTGGAGCAGCGATCAGGACGGCTCGGAAGAGTGGGGTAATTAGCCAAGTACAATTGGGGAGAAAAAGGGGGGGGGAAGTTTCGGTGGAATGCAGGCATTGGCTGAGGCCGAGCCCATGCCCCGATGTCTCTTTCGGGAGGAGTTCTGTCTTCCCACATAGCACCCCCACCCCCCCATCCAGAAGGAAGATGCACCGGCAGGATGGAGAGAAGGTACAGGAACAAAATGAATTAGACAACCAGATGAATTGGAAGAGAAAGAAGAGATTAATAGAGAGAGAAAGTGAGCGGTGTGGCATTTCTCTCCTCCTGCGCTCAACAGCAGTAGGTGTGACTCACCCCTCTAATCAATACGATGCCTGCGCAGCGAGGACCAGCCCTGGCTTGGTCTCGCCAAGTTGTGTGCTATCTCTGTAATTCATCTTTCATCGGTCCCACAGACAAGGCCGGGGAGAGAAGGAGAGATTTAGAGGTGTGCAGAGGATGAGGAGGCGGAGGAGGAGGAGGAGGAGGAGGAGGAGGAAAAGAAAGAAAGGTGTTTAAGAGGGAAACGCATCACCGTGATTGCATTACAGAGTAATCTGCAATATTACCAAATACGAAGCTATTACTCCGGCGTCTTCGGTTTCGCCGGTGGACGCGGTCAATAGGAAAAACTGAAACCAAACCCTCCTGTCAGTCACAAGATGGATTCACAAGGCACGCCGGAGCAAAGGAGGTTCTGCCTCCCTGCCGGGTGAAAAATGATTTTTTTTCCCTCCCTCTTTCAGATAAGGACGATGGGTTGAACCTCGGCTAATCGTTGAAAGACATACCCCTCGTCGCTGGTATTACCTTGCTTATCTCTCGACGGCACAGAGGAATTATCTGATTTGTGCCATCTCGAGTCCTGCTGAAGCGACGCCCGTATTCAACGAGAACAAATCACCCGTCCATCTCCCGCACTGTGGGAAAATACACCGCCTATGACACATACGGCATCCATCCATCCATTATCCAGGCCGCTTATCCGAACTCGGGCCGCGAGATGCTGGAGCCTATCCCGGCAGCAGGCGGGCACATACGGCACGTTTCCCAGAATTCAAGTTTCAAGTTGAACAACACCACGTGGCCGCAGCCACATATTCCACAGTTTATGTTTCTTCGCACGTCAGTCTTTAACCACTGCATTACTGTCAGCATGTGTACCAAACATCACCACGGCAGGGTGGCATGTGACAACAAGCGATATAAACATAGTCAGAGGTGGAATAAGGTGGATGAATACAGCCAAGTCGTCTATGGAAAGGACATAGGTTTGGTTATCTGCTAAGTCAAGTCGATTTTATTTGTATAGCTGCACTAGCGCCTCCTCTGGTCGGTCGGGGGCACCTGTTCGGGGGGGCAGGGGGAACTGGGGGGAATAGTGTGATTCTCCCACGCGCTACGTCCCCCTGGTGAAACCCCCCACCGTCAGGTGAAAAGAAGCAGCTGGTGACTCCACGTGTATGGGAGGAGGCATGTGGTGGTCTGCAGCCCTCCCCGGATCGGCAGAGGGGGTGGAGCAGCGATCGGGATGGCTCGGAAGAGCGGGGTAATTAGCCAAGTACAATTGGGGAGAAAAAGAGAGAGGGGGGGGGGGCAGGAAGAAACCTTAGGGAGAGGAAGCGAGGGGGGGGGGATCTCCCTCCCAAGACGGACAACGTGCAATGGATGCATCGTGCAAAAGGTTAAGAGAAAGACGGCGACGCCCATCTTCTGTAGAAGAACCTGCTGAACTGCTCTGCATGTAGCCTTACTCATCTGCCCTGGCAAGCCGGAGAAAGGACCGAAGTGGACTTGTACTGTTGGCAAAAGTGGTCCTCTGTGCTCAGTGTGCAGGCGATCTGGTCCCCGAATTTTCAATTTTCCCTCTCTAAATTATGTAAGAGTGATGGTGATAGACCTTCACGGTCAATAATTCCGTGCTTCGTGCGCCGCTCTCCCTTCCTCAGACCTACTCACTTCACATCACCGGCACTCGGTGGCCTGTGAAGAGAATAATGTCCAGTCAGTACATTTACACACAGAATCCGTGACACAGGTGTGCAGTGAACTTGACGTGTACTTGGACTGTACTCCACTATCGCTTGGCTCCGGTTCCTCCGGACGGGAAACTATTTAAATACCCGTTCGCGTTTGGATTTTTTTTTGGTCGTTGAGCAAATGAGCTACTGTGGATGGACACAGTCTCTGTCTCAGGGTGCCAAAACGTGACCGGTTTTCTTCTTCACCGTTTGATATTCGGTATACTACAGTAATCCCTGTAGGGAAATTCCTCTCTGCATTTAACTCATGCTAGCTGTGTAGCTAGGAGCAGGGGGCGGCCGCCGTGCAGCGCCCGGGGATCAACTCCAGGTCAAGTTCAACTACTTTATTTGTCACCTGCACAGAAATACAAAGTAAAACATGCAGTGAAATGAAGGGGGGGTACTCCGTCGGTCAGTTCGTTTTGCCATGCCTTGCTCAGGGGCACAGACAGGAGTATTAACCCTAACATGCGTGTCTTTTTGATGGTGGGGGAAACCGGAGCACCCGGAGAAAACCCACCGCAGACATGGGGAGAAAATGCAAACTTCCGCACAGAGGACACCCCCCCCCCCCAAAGGTTGGACAACCCTGGGGTTCGAACCCAGAACCTTCTTGCTGTGAGGGGACAGTGCTAACCACTGGACCACTGTGTCGCCACCTTTTTCCCTATACAGTTAACATATCCGGTATCAGAATGCATGTTAATACTAAGTGTCATAGGGGTTGAACTCTGGTCCTTGGGACCCCCAGAACAACTGGTTTGCTCTTCTTCCAGGTATTGCCACTGTCTAATCAGGAGGTCTGTAGACCTGGCCAAAAAGGTGAAGGTAATGAGCTACTTTGGTACCTATGTATGTTCAATATAGTACAATTTATAATGGTGCCTAATTTTAAGCTGCTATATTTCTTTTGCCTTGTATTTTTTAGGGGGGGAGGGTTCCCCCTTTTTCTCCCCAACTGCATCCGGCCGATTACCCCCCTCTTCCGAGCTGTCCCACCTGGTGCTCCACCCCCTCTGCTGATCCAGAGAGGGCTGCAGACTACCACATGCCTCCTGACAGTGAGGAGGCGTGAGGAGGACTTCTCCTTGCTCCCCAAACAGGCTCCCCGACTGACCAGAGGAGGCACTAGTGCAGTGACCAGGACACATACCCATGTAGGGATGCTCGACCGAGTCGGAGGCGACATGGGGATTCGAACCGGCGATCCCCGTGTTTGTAAGCAACGGAATAGACCACCACACCACCCGGACACCCCTTGCCTTGTATTTCTGCTTGAAATAAGCCATATAAATACAAAAGATCAGAATTATCTCGCAGGAACCAGTTTCTATGTAGTGTACAAAGGCTGGGCAGGCGGAGGTAGGAAGTAGTAGTTCTCCACCTACTTGACCACACAGACACTTCAGGACATGTGCGTTGTACTTAGCTATAAGTTATTTCTCTTGTTCCATAAAAAAATAATGGCTGGAAACAAACTAGGATGAGAGAAAATCAAATCAAGCGGGTTGTTTGTTTGATTTTCGAGTGTCAACTAACAAGAGCCCGGAGCTGTTTCCTGCACTCTCTCAGCACCTCATCACTCCTCCCTCCCCCCCCACCCCACAACAAGCTCTCACGTCGGCTGTGCAAGTGCTAGCTCCCCGAACCAAGCCGGGCCTTTCCCTTGCAAATAACAGGAATAAAATGTCATCAAAGGCGGCAAACAATTAGCAGCAGGGGTATAAATTGAATTATGCTGATATTCTGTTACAATCAGTGTCGGGTTCAACGGCTCTGGGAGCGACTTATTCCCAGTACTCTCCAGAGCCCGGGTTCCTAGAGGCGCCCTGTCACGGACATTTACCATCACCTCAAATCGAGCAGCCTGCTTAACCGCAGCTCGGCGGAGAAAACGACAGAGGAACAGGGGACGAATGATTTCAAGGCATCAGCGTCTGAGTTATTGAAAGGATGGACACACACGGAAGGGGTTTGCAGGGGCGGGGCTGGGGTATTTTCCCTTGACAAGACTGATTATTGCCTGGACACCTTCCGCGACCACTCCTTAACCCGGGGCCGTTAAAAGGATAAGTGGAATACTCATTACGTGTCATTGTTAACACAATGTAATGGGCTATGGGGGGAGAGGTGGCCCCCAGTATTAACATGCACGGGCTGTGTATAAACATGTGGCTTCAGTTTTGCAACTAACACGAGCCTAGCACATGTGCATGATCATTCCGTGCTCTTTAATTAGATACCGTTTTATTATCATCCATCCATCCATCCATCCATCCATCCATCCATTATCCGAACCGATTATCTTGCTCTCAGGGTCGCGAGGATGCTGGAGCCTATCCCAGCAGTCATTGGGCGGCAGGCAAGGAGACACCCTGGACAGGCCGCCAGGATGTCACAGGGCCCCCCCCCCACACACACACACACAAACACACAAACACACACACATTCACATCTAGGGACGACCCGAGATGACCCCCGAGGTTGGACTACCCCGGAGCTCGAACCAAGGACTTTCTTGCTCTGAGGCAACCGCGCTAACCACTGCGCCACCCCACCCATTATCATCCTTATTGCTATTATCATTATTACTGTTGTAATAATGATAATAGCAATAAATAATAATAATAACAATAATGCCACTGATACTACTGTTGCAGATAACTAAATAAGAGCGCTTGCAAAGTGCTGCAAATTAAAAGAAATGTCAACAAGTTGGAAGCATAATTTAAGCTGCTTCCAGGATTTCTGAAATGGCCTCTGTCTTAAGTGAAGTCAACTTTATTTGTTCATTCATTCATCTTCAGCCGCTTCTCTGGGGTCAGGTTGTGGTGGCAGCAAGCTAAGTAGGGCACTCCAGACGTCCCTCTCCCCAGCAACGCCCTCCAGCTCCTCCTGGGGGATCCCAGGGTGTTCCCAGGCCAGATTGGACATGTAGTCCCTACAGCGAGTTCTGGGTCTACCCCGGGGTCTCCTCCCAGTTGGCCGTTCCTGGAAAACCTCCAAAGGAAGGCGCCCAGGAGGCATCCTAATCAGATGCCCGAACCACCTCAACTGGCTGCTTTCGATGGGAAGGAGCAGCGGCTCTACTCCGAGCTCCCTCCGGATATCCGAGCTCCTCACCCTATCTCTAAGGCTGAGCCCAGACACCCTACGGAGGAAACTCATTTCAGCCGCTTGTATCTACGATCTCACCCTTTCGGTCACTACCCAAAGCTCATGACCATAGGTGAGGGTTGGAACAAAGACTGACTGGTAAATTGAGAGCTTTGCCTTCCGGCTCAGCTCCCTCTTCACCACAACGGTCCGGTACAACGTCTGTATTACTGCTGATGCTGCACCAATTCGCCTGTCAATCTCCCGCTCCATCCTACCCTCACTCGTGAACAAGACCCCGAGATACTTGAACTCCTTCACTTGAGGCAACAACTCATCCCCAACCCGGAGGGAGCAATCCACCATTTTCCGGTAGAGAACCATGGCCTCAGACTTGCCAACTTTATTTGTATAGCCTAATGTCACAAATTACAAATTTGTCTCAGTGGGCTTTACAGCATCACAACATCCTGTCCTTAGACCCTCACATCGAATGAGGAACAACTCCCTAAAAAACCTTTCAAAGGGAGACAAAATAGCAAGAAAGCTCAGGGAGAGCAACAGAGGAGGGATCTCTCTCCCAAGACAGACGACGTGCAATGGATATTGTGTTTACACAAGTTACACAATACAACATCGAAAGAGGATAACAGAATTATAATGGAGCTATAAGATATATGAAGAATATGATGAGGAGGATGCAGACAGTAATTAAACACGTCCAAAACATAATTACAGTCCGCAAAGACGTCCCCTGAAGAATCCCGAGACTGAAACATGGAAACAGAGAAAGTCACATAAAATCAGTAAAATAAAGGAACAAATAAAAAGTAAAACATCTGCTCACGGCTGGCGCCAAGAGAGAGGGAAAAAAAATCTAATTTATTTCATGAGGACATGAAACAAGGTGTGAACATCCTTTAGTTAGGCTGATCCTAATAGAGGAAGAACATCCACCAAAAACATAAAGGGCGTGAATTATGAAAAAAAAAAGGAAGAATAGAGTGCTCAAATCAAACGGGCATCGGTCCACTGAGGCAAAATAGCTGTCTATGAAGGTTGTAAGGTACATGGACTTTTAACCAACATCTTGTTGTGCTCTTTACCATGCACACGAGAGGACCCCTGCCCAATCTGTCTGAAAATGTACAGCGACCTTATAGGGTTTAATGCTGAAAACTGTCACTGTGCAAAACCACCGTATAACCTTCCCTTCCAGTGTGGGAAGATGGCGTCGCGAACTCACGTTTGCAGCGGCCTCAACCAGTACCAGCGTGGGAAGATGGCGGGGCAAACTTACATTTGCGGCGGCCTCACCCAGTACCGTCCATGCAGAGTCTTTGTTCATGTCTGTCCACGTCTTTGTTTGATGACTGGGAGAGCTGGTGCTGGATTGATCTGCTGCGTCCTGTGGGCCCGGGGACCACGTCCCTGCCCGGAGCTGAGTCCGAAGAGGGAACACCGAGGGCGGTCTGACAGGACGCGGAAGCGGGGCAGGCTAAGCTAACTGCTAGCCCATGCAGACCGGCAGTTCCGATAACACACAGGGTGGTCTGGCGGCGGCCTCGCCTGGCGTTGACTGTGTTTTTGGTGTGGCCGTGTGGCGTGCAGGGAGGTGTGTCAAAGGTGTCTGGCTGGGAGAGCTGGCATTAAATCAGCTGGGGGACCTTGGTCTACTGCGTTCAGTGGGCCCAGGGACCACGGCCCTGCTGGAGCTGCACCCGAGGAGGAAACACTGAGGGCGGTCTGACAGGACACGGAAGCGGGGCAGGCTAAGCTAACTGCTAGCCCATGCAGACCGGCAGTTCCGATAACGCCGAGGGCGGTCTGACAGGACGCGGAAGCGGGGCAGGCTAAGCTAACTGCTAGCCCATGCAGACCGGCAGTTCCGACAGTCATCCTGGCTGGCGTTCGTTCTCCTGGACAGTGATTTTTTTGTTCGGTAGTTTGGATATATGTGTTCTTGTGATTTTTAGATATGTGTTTTTGTCTTTGTGTTGCATTGCTGTGGGCTGGGGGAAACCATATTTCGTTCCATTTCATGTACATGAAATGAATCTTGAAATGACAAAGTGTTTCCTGATAAAACCCACAACATTAGCACTGGAGGGCAGCACACACATCGACTGAGTTTGTATTGGCAGAACTACTGTGCAACTAGGCAAACGGGCTACACGGGCTGTTTAAAAACACTGCACAGCCACAACCTTACTCGGGCTCGACAGGTGAGTTCGCTGCGAGTTCCTTTACACAGGCGGTTTCTCTAATGTTTCAGTGAAGGTCTCTCACCCGCTGTCTAGCTCAGCTCCTCCTCCCTGACGGAAAAGTTGTCACACAGGCAGCCCACGCAAGCACGATGGTCGCCTATTTGCTGAACTACAATTAAAATTGCAGTGTTCTAGCAGATGTTTGTATCAGTCACCCCAATCCACAGCAGAAAATCACAGGCCAGACAAGGACAAGATGAGAAGGGGATGAGGAGAGGGAGCTGAATGAGGAAGAGGAGGTGACAGAGGATGGTGAATAAGTTAGACAGGAAGGTGAAGGCAGACAAAGAGGCTGGAGGAGAGGATGGAGAGAGATGAGGATTTTGCAGAAAGTATTTAAAGCAGAGGAGATGAGAGCAACATAACAGAGAAAGAAAAAGTGAAGACTTTAAACTTACAGTAAATACACAATCGCACATATGCTCTCACTCTCTTTCTCTCTCACACACACCCAAAGACCTCAATTAAAAAGTCTTCTGTAAGAAATACTGTACTGTGATCTTCTCCTGGATCGGCACCTTGCCGTGGTGGAGAAGCTTGCACGTACCAATGACCCCAAGAGCTATGCAACCTGGAGCTTGGTTCCTGGTAGGGTCACCCAAGGCGAATAGGTCAAGGGGGAGGTTCCAGAAGAAGCGCGATCCAACAAAGACCTCAACAGAAGAACTGGCGGAAGATGTCTCCTGGTCACAACGGCAGTGAAGGCGGATGAAGGCTACAACAGAGGGTGGCCCCCAATCCCCTTGGTTCTCCATGTCATTGGACTCTGGCCACCCCCTGCCAAGGACCGTGTGGTGGCTGCAGGCACATCAGCCTCTCCACCTAAAAAGCTGTCACACGCAGGCATCCTCCCATTATGCGGCTCCAGGATCAGCCTCGAGTTGGGGATTGGGTTGGGGATGAGTTGTTGCCTTGAGTGAAGGAGCTCAAGTATCTCGGGTCTTGTTCACAAAGTGAGGGTAGGATGGAGTGGGAGATTGACAGGCGGATTGGTGCAGCATCAGCAGTGATGCGGACGTTGTACAGGACTGTTGTGGTGAAGAGGGAGCTGAGCTGGAAAGCAAAGCTCTCAATTTACCAGTCAATCTTCATTCCAACCCTCACCTATGGTCATGAGCTCTGCATAGTGATCGAAAGGCTGAGATCGCAGATACAAGCAGCTGAAATTAGTTTGCTCCATAGGGTGTCTGGGCTCAGCCTAAGAGATGAGGAGGGTGAGGAGCTCGGACATCCGGAGGGAGCTCAGTGTAGAGCTGCTGCTCCAGCTGAGGTGGTTCAAGCATCTGATTAGGATGCCTCCTGGGCGCCTTCCTTTGGAGGTTTACCGGGCACGACCAACTGGGAGGAGACCCCGGGGTAGACCCAGAACTCGCTGGAGGGACTACATGTCCAATCTGGAACTGGGAACGCCTTGGGATCCCCCATGAGGAGCTGGAAGGCGTTGCTGGGGAGAGGGATGTCTGGAGTGCCCTACTTAGCTTGCTGCCACTGCGACCCGACCCCGGAGAAATGGCTGATGATGCAATGAGATGAGGATCGGCCTCTAAGTCCACCTGAGGACCCAGAGGGAGGACGGTCATACTCGACCCCGAGAGACCGCCGATGACTCGTGTGATATTGCTGAAATATTCTGAGAGATGTGCCTGTGGCAGTGGGCCACGGCTTGTCTACTGACGGTTGTATTGTCAGCTCACCCGTCAGGCATCAACACTCAGACACAGCTAACCTGTACTTCACCAACAGTAAACAAGGCAGTGTGTCATTGCGATTTAACTGCAAGCACGAGCCGAAGGTGATGTTATTCCCGATAAGACACTCCATTTTTTACTATCGGTTAAATACAGGTTAGCTGTGTCTGAGTCTGAATGCAACAGTCAGCAGGCAAACCGCGGCCCAGTGCCACAGACGCTTCTCTCAGCAGTATCTTAAGAGTTGTTCTCTGGCTTTAAAGATGAGAAAGACGAGAAACCCAGAAACATTGTTTAAAATATTTCCTACATCAAAATAATGAAATATTTCAATATTTCCTTTTTGGATTTTTCCACGTTTTTCTCCCCAATTGTACTTGGCCAAATGCCCTGTTTTCTGAGCCGTCCCGGTCGCTGCTCCACCCCCCTCTGCCAATCCGGGGAGGGCTGCACACTACCACATGCCTCCTCCGATACATGTGGAGTCGCCAGCCGCTTCTTTTCACCTGACAGTGAGGAGTTTCACCAGGGGGACGTAGCAAGTGGGAGGATCACGCCATTCCCCTCAGGTCCCCTTCCCCCCTGAACAGGCGCCCCAACCGACCAGAGGAGGCGCTAGTGCAGTGACCAGGACACATACCCACATCCGGCTTCCCACCTGCAGACTCGACCAATTTTGTCTGCCCGACCAAGCCGGAGGCAACACGGGGATCGAACCGGAGATCCCCATGTTGGTAGGCAACGGAATAGACCGCTACGCCACCCGGACGCCCGTACTTCAATATTTTAAAAGACAACCACCTATGCACAACGCTTGACAAGACGTCATCAAAAAAGCTCCAAAAATGGCTGCTTAGCAGTAATGGATGCTGAACTCGGGAGAGAGAATGGACGGTTTTCAACATGCGGTCCTCACAGGTTCATGTTGTACCTGCACATATGCCACACTGCCCGACGAAGACGGCGAAGAAACGCAGAGGCCGGTTTTATAACAGCTGCAATGCGACGCACCACAGATTTCAATTTTAATTAACTCGAGGAAAATTAACTTCATTTTCTGGGCAATCGCATCCCGAAACATTCACCGCCTGCTGTAGCTGTTTATGGTCGAGCACACTTACACGGCAACCACGTTCTATTATAATAATAATAATACAATTTATCTGTCGAGCACTTTTCCAAGTACTCTCAGGCACTTCACACAAGTTAAAATGAACATAAAAGCGACACAACACAAACGTAAAACACACAACATTAATCACACATTAAAAGCAATTCTGAAAAAGTGAGTTGTGTTACTGGTGTGAACGGGGACGGATCGGTGAGGTCTCCGATGGCTTTGGGGAGGGGGTTGCCATGGAGAAGGCTGTTTCCACCCCCCAACATCGCATCATCTCTGTATCACGACTTCAACTTCCCCACGTCAAGAGAGTGTACACTTTTTTTTTGGATCCCCCCCCCCCCCTTTTCCTCCCCAATTGTACCTGGCTAATTACCCCACTCTTCCGAGCCGTCCCGGTCGCTGCTCCACCCCGTCTGCTGATCCGGGGAGGGCTGCAAACCACCACATGCCTCCTCCGATACAATGTGGCGTCGCCAGCCGCTTCTTTTCACCTGACAGTGAGGAGTTTCGCCAGCGGGACGTAGCACATCCCCCCCCCCCAGTACCCCCTCACCCCCAAACAGGCACCCCGACCGACCAGAGGAGGCACTAGTGCAGTTACCAAGACACATACCCACATCTGGCTTCCCACCCGCAGACACGGCCAATTGTGTCTGTAGGGACGCCCGACCAAGCCGGAGGTAACGCGGGGATTCGAACCAGCGACCCCATGTTGGTAGGCAACGGAATAGACCGCTACGCTACCCAGACGCCCTGTAAGATCATTTTTTTAGTCGTTTCTATGCACGTTTTCTTTTGTGCAACTTCAAATTTTATATGAAAACATGTTGATAGAAACACACCTAATGTTACAGTCGAAGCAACAAAGTGGAAGCAAATGTAGCTAGCACGTAAAATAGCTTGTAAATCGACACTATGTAACGCTACAAATAACAAACGAAATAAATAATGACAAAGTAAACATAAATTAAATGAGAATATTAGTAAACCCTACTAGCTAGCTTGCTGCTTTTTAGTTATAAATTTTTTAATAATAATAACATTTCTATAGCGCTTTTCTAGACACCCAAAGCGCTTCACATTGAAGGGGGTTACTCACTTCAACCACCACCAATGTGTAGCACCACCTGGGTGATGCACGGCAGCCATTTTGCGCCAGAACGCTCACCACACATCAGCTTGAGGTGCAGAGGGAGGAGTCATCGAGCCACTTACATGGGGGGATGATTAGGTGGCCAGATGGAGAGAGCACCGGGGAACCCCCTACTCTTTGTGATAAGTCCCATGGGATCTTTAATGACCACAGTGAGTCAGGACCTCGGTTTAATTACTCATCCGAAAGACGGCATCTCCTGCAGCACAGCGTCCCCGTCACTACACTGGGATTCGATATTTGTTGTTTTTATTAGGACCAGAGGGAAGACTGCCTCCTACTAGCCCACCGCCACCACTTCTGGCAGTAACTCGGTTTTCCCACGAGGTCTCCCATCCAAGTACTAGCCAAGGCCACACCTGCTTAACTTCTGTCATTTGGCAGAGCCAGGGTACATGTTGCTATGGCTACCGTATATTTTCTAGTTTAGTCTGGATGTCTAATGGATGTTCTGAAACCCATCCACTGTTGACACTTGATGACAGTCGTCGATGAAATAAATCAGCTGTTGGAAATGGAGCGATTCAGGACCCTGTGACGTTACAGTACATAACACACACAGCTCACGGCCAATCACATCGCTCCATCACAACCAACTTTTGCATAATATTGATTAACCAACTGTGTGTCTCCCCCCGCGGCGAGATGAGGACCTGAAATACGCTGGTTTCACTGGAAATGAGGGCAACACGTCAATACAGGAAGAGCCTCCAGGTCTCCCTCCAGCTCTCAAGTCAGTGTTAGTTCTGAATCAGTGTAACAGGGGTTGTGGCTTTTGAATGGCGAAAGTTTATTTTGTGTTTTAGTCGATAAAACTTGTACGTTCAGGTCAACTCGGTATCCGCGCAGCCGTCATTTCCATAACAACCCATGAAAGTGCTCCATTAGAGCAGGTGAAGGATCCCACTTGAAATATACTGTGTATATAGACACACACACACACACACACACACACACACACATAAAAACATATTTTCCCCCATCTTGACATGAAAACTCCAGGGTTCGTCTCTCTTATCAGACGCTACTTCCCCAGGTATTTGTTTACATTCCTGGTTCCACACTGTGGTACTTGTTAAACCATTTTTGGCTTTTGCCCTTAGGGTGGAAACAGTAAATATGCCAGCACTATGCAAGCAAGATGAAGAATGCCATTTGCCACCATGGCCTTGTCGGACGGACCGGCTAACTGCGTGCCTGCTACCTCGGTAAGCTAGCCCACCTCCCAGCTATTTCTCTAGTCTTGGAAATCAGTCCTTCTTTCTGTTTCTCCTCGTTTTCATCTTTTCCACACACTCCAGGTTGGGGCTAGCACTGCATGCTGAACCCTTAACCCCTGGACCCGACTAGTTCGTAACAGTCGCAAACACAAACTACGCTGGCGTCGACTCCTGACTCGAAATAAAGGCCCCGAAACACAGCACGGTCAACATCTGGAGCACTTTACCGATCTACTCGGAGTTGACTCAGAGCTGTGTAAGCATCTGCAGTAGGCTCGAGAGAGAAAGACTGAGAGACTGAGAGAGAGGGTCAGAGTGAAAGACTGAGAGACTGAGAGAGAGGGTCAGAGAGAGAGACTGAGAGACTGAGAGAGAGGGTCAGAGAGAGAGACTGAGAGACTGAGAGAGAGGGTCAGAGAGAAAGACTGAGAGACTGAGAGAGAGGGTCAGAGAGAAAGACTGAGAGACTGAGAGAGAGGGTCAGAGAGAAAGACTGAGAGACTGAGAGAGACAAAGAGAGCGAGCAAGAGAGAGACTGAGAGCATGAGAGAGAGGGTCAGAGAGAGAGACTGAGAGACTGAGAGAGAGGGTCAGAGAGAGAGACTGAGAGACTGAGAGAGAGGGTCAGAGAGAGAGACTGAGAGACTGAGAGAGAGGGTCAGACAGAAAGACTGAGAGACTGAGAGAGAGGGTCAGAGAGAGAGACTGAGAGACAGACAGAGACAAAGAGAGCGAGCAAGAGAGAGACTGAGAGTGTGAGAGACAGACAGAAAGAGACAGAGAGAGAGGCAGAGAGAGAGGCAGAGAGAGACAGAGAGAGGCTGAGAGAGAGAGAGAAAGAGAGAGATAGCAAGAGAGAGAAAGAGACAGAGAGAGACAGAGACACAGAGAGAGAGAGAGAAAGAGAGAGAGAGAGGCTGAGAGAAAGAGAGAGATAGCAAGAGAGAGAAAGAGACAGAGAGAGACAGAGACACAGAGAGAGAGAGAGAAAGAGAGAGAGAGAGAGGCTGAGAGAGAGATAGCAAGAGAAAGAAAGAGACAGAGAGAGACAGAGACAGAGGCTGAGAGAGAGAGAGAGACTGACACAAAGAGAGCGAGCAAGGGAGACAGAGTGCGAGAGACAGACAGAGAGAGGCAGAGAGGCAGAGAGAGACAGAGACAGAGGCTGAGAGAGACAGAGAAAGAGAGAGAGAGAGAGACGGCGAGAGAGAGAAAGAGACACAGAGAGAGAGAGAGACAGAGACAGAGAGGCAGAGAGAGAGAGAGAGAGAGACGGCGAGAGAGAGAAAGAGACACAGAGAGAGAGAGAGACAGAGAGAAAGAGACACAGAGAGAGACAGAGACAGAGAGGCAGAGAGAGAGAGAGAGAGAGACGGCGAGAGAGAGAAAGAGACACAGAGAGAGAGAGAGACAGAGAGAAAGAGACACAGAGAGAGAGAGAGACAGAGACAGAGAGGCAGAGAGAGAGAGAGAGAGAGACAGAGAGAAAGAGACACAGAGAGAGACAGAGACAGAGAGGCAGAGAGAGAGAGAGAGAGAGTCGGCGAGAGAGAGAAAGAGACACAGAGAGAGACAGAGACAGAGAGAAAGAGACACAGAGAGAGAGAGAGACAGAGAGAAAGAGACACAGAGAGAGACAGAGACAGACAGAGGCAGAGAGAGAGAGAGAGAGAGACGGCGAGAGAGAGAAAGAGACACAGAGAGACAGAGAGACAGAGAGAAAGAGACACAGAGAGAGACAGAGACAGAGACAGACAGAGGCAGAGAGAGAGAGAGAGAGAGACGGCGAGAGAGAGAAAGAGACACAGAGAGAGAGAGACAGAGAGAAAGAGACACAGAGAGAGAGAGACAGAGAGAAAGAGACACAGAGAGAGAGAGACAGAGACAGACAGAGGCAGAGAGAGAGAGAGAGAGAGACGGCGAGAGAGAGAAAGAGACACAGAGAGAGAGAGACAGAGAGAAAGAGACACAGAGAGAGAGAGACAGAGACAGACAGAGGCAGAGAGAGAGAGAGAGAGAGACGGCGAGAGAGAGAAAGAGACACAGAGAGAGAGAGAGACAGAGAGAAAGAGACACAGAGAGAGAGAGAGACAGAGACAGACAGAGGCTGAGAGAGAGAGAGATAACAAAAATACCCACAAAAGCTACCGTTATGTGTCAATATCCACAAACATTGGACAACGAAGCAACCCCCCCCACCCCCACCCCCCCAGACTCAAACCTTCGTCACTCCTCCCCCAAGTGTAGCATTTTCCTCTCTGCAGCAGTGTCACAGGCAGGTGAGTGCGGACACCCTCCCCTCCCCCCTCCCCCCCGGGGGACCGACACGAGTCAGGACCTCTCGGATTGATTGGAATAAACATTGGTGGCGACTCGCTATGCTCTTCAAAAGAGATCAAACAAGTGCCCTCACTCACACCTGTTCTCCCCCCGTGACGCACGCACCGCCGCGCAACAACTGCCCCGAGGACCAGTCGGCTGCCTCTCACGCCGCCTCAAATCAGGCCCACTTCAAGGAAATAATCAATCAGGACAAACCAATACCGTCCACTTCTCACGCACACACGTTTCTGTGTGTGTGTGTGCGTGTACGAACGAAGATTTGAACCTGCGCTGAAACACACACACATGTGTGTGTGTGTGTGTGTGTGTGTGTGTGTGTGTGTGTGTTTGTATGAATGATTGGCTGAGGACGGGGAAAGCGGAGAGGTGCAGAGAGGGGCAAAGAATTGATATACGGTGGGAAAATCAAAAGGCGGGGGGGGGGGGGGGGGTTGGGTGGGGGTGGGGGTGGGAAGCAGGGAGCGGAGGCTATTGTGTCGGGAGGCGCTGTCGTCGAAGCGCCGGCCGCGCCCTGCTCGCGCCACCTCGGGCTCCCGCTTCCTCCGCTCGTATCAGCGGTAAATCTCATCGGGAGGGTGCGGGAGAACGAGGTGCCGGAGACACACGGGAGAGAGAGGACGGCGGTGGAGATCACACTCCGTCATCATTCCCTGAGACAAATAGGTCCCTCTGGGAGGCTGCCCTAATAACTCCACTCCGGTTTTGGTTTTTTTTTTTTGCCGTGTTTCCCTTCTCTCTTTTCTATGCTATGGTGGGTGGGTGGGTGGGTGCAGGGGGGGGGGGTTGAATGAAGAGAGTGGCTAGCTACCTGCCACCACGCTGGCCAGCTGCTGCGTCCGGCTGATGGGGTAGACACTGCGTGCCTCCACAATGGCCGCTGCTATTTTCCTGGCGTGTCGTTCCTCCCCGTACCCGGCGAGGATTGACGCAAGAGCCTGTTGATCTAAGGCGCTCACAACATCAGCGGCGCGGGGCATGTCGGGGTACCTACGCACAAAGAAGAGCCCAATTAGGCGGCTTGACGTCACGTCCTTGCTGACAGTGGCGAATCTCGACGAGTCTCCGAAGCGGCTGCGGACCCGTGCGGCACACAGCTGTGTGCACGGCTGCGAGAGGGGGGGGAGGGGGGGGAGGGGAGAGCAAATCAGAGAAAAACAGCTCGTGTCACAAGTCACAACAACATGGCTGCCGCTGCCGGGCTGTTAACGCCACGCTGACGCTGTACATTACCACCCATACCTCCATCAGCACCTCCTTTCACACATTCTGGGATCCCTGAGATGGGCAGAAGTCTGTGTAACCTTGGCAGGGTGGCTAAATGGTGCCAGGGTGGACGGCCCCTTGTTTGGGGGCCCATTCTGGTTGGTTTTTTTTTTTAAGAATATATTTCAAATTTGATCGATAATATTCATAATGCCCGAGAAGGAACTTCCTAAGGGCGACGTCGCACATCATGAATACTGATTTACCCTGATGTCAGTTGACAACAGGTGCCGGTCTCTAATAGCCATGTGTGTTCTGACACGGTAAAGGAACGGTATGGAAGATGATTAAAGCCAAATTATAACATTTTATTTTTTTTTGCTGTGCTCTCCAGGTAGGACACAGAAAATAATGCTCCAATTTGCAGGCATTATTTTATTTTTGGACCCCCCCCCCCTTTTTTTTTTCACCCCAGTTGTACTTTACCCCACTCTTCTGAGCCGTCCCGGTCGCCGCTCCACCCCCTCTGCTGATCCGGGGAGGGCTGCAGACTACCGCATGTCTCCTCCCATACATGTGGAGTCGCCGGCCGCTTCCTTTCACCTGACAGTGAGGAGTTTCACCAGGGGGATGTAGCACGTGGGAGGATCACGCTATCCCCCCCCCCCAAACAGGCGCCCCGACCGACCAGAGGAGGTGCTAGTGCAGCGACCGGGACACATACCCACATCCGGCTTCCCACCTGCAGACACGGCCAATTGTGTCTGCAGGGACACCAGACCAAGCCGGAGGTAACACAAGGATTCGAACTGGCGATCACCGTGTACGTAGGCAACGGAATAGACCACCTCGCCACCTGGATGCCCGAACATGAATTTGAAGGTTTGTCAGTTGTAGAGTGGAGAATGCCAGAATAAACTAGTGCGTGGTCTGGAGTGCTAGCTGGGGACGGCTGTACTCGGTAAGTCGCTGCAGGAATTTCGCTGGTCATTTGCAGCGACGATTTGTGCTCTTTTCACCAATTCCAGGCCACAAGCTTTCAGATACACGTGAACAACACAATTCTGCACTCAAGGCTTGATTTTAATTTTAAAATGGTGATTTCCTGGAGGTTACAATTCATTTACACTGGTTTTCCTGAATGAAGTGGCGAGTTGGGGTGGATGAAATAACTACTAACTGCAAAGTCAATATACCGCTGACCGAAAGGCCAACTCAGAACCTGTTAATGTGCCGTGCAGTTCAGAAGCCTTTGCTCTGGTAACACAACTGCACTGCAAACAGTAATTTGTGTTGCTTGCCCGTTTACGTTGTAAGATTTACATCGTCGTTGTTTCCAAACTATAACTGCACGCTGCCCGGCACAACCAGCTGAGCCGTGGAGTAACTTTTACAGTGACGTACGTTGTACCTCCCCATAAAGCAACCATTCATGTTATGTGCTCCAATAATCACAAGTCAGAGAGAGAAAGAGTTTGCCAATAAACTGGCTGACACGGTGGATTCAGCCTACGTCTGATAACACTATAAAAAAAATAAAAATATATATATATATACACATATACATATACATATATATATATATATACACACATATATAATAGCAATCAAAACCCTCTTCTAACAGAGGAGAAACATAATCTTTGTTTATTTGAAAAGATCTTATCAAATCATTGTCTTCGCCCTGCAGCACAGCAAGATTGATGGGTGGGAAAAATGTCTTCCGTGTAGCGAGACATGCATGCATTAAGCTATAATGGAGCATGAACAAATTTCCCGGCTTGACCCTTTTTGCAAATGACAGACGCCAAGAAATACAATTACAACCACGCAATATTGCACTGTTGAGAATACGGCGGGAAGTGGGACACGGCTTGGTGGCGGTGGCGAGGAAATAACGTTAATCAAGACCCAGAAACTGTTGCCTACGGTTGATCTTTCCCCCACCAGTGACACCGTGCAGGGCTGCAGAAGTCCTCGGCTTTTAATAACCTCTGCTCCAGTAACACAGTGAGCCGAGGCTGGGTTGATAACTTGTGTTTACTTGAGTATTATTATTTGGAAATCAATCAGAATTACTACGATTTCTCTTCATCGACCGTCGGTGTTTCCACTGCTGTGACGCAGAGCGGATTCTGCAGCAATTTCTGGAGAGGTTGTTAGGAGAGAACCCAGTAGTGGTGATAATGAACCGAAAAACAATACTTATACATCCTGATGCATGCTCAACAACCCAGCTAAGAGAATCACAGAAGGTTGACTCAGTTCATCTGGATATGTTGATTGACAGATACGTTTCATCACTCATCTAAGTGACCTCTTCAGTCTAAGGGTCCTGACACACCAGGCCGACGCTCGGCTGTCGGTCAATGTCGGGTCGTGGGTGAGTGTCTGTGACCCTATAGTTTTTGCGGTGTGTCCCGCACCGTCGGCACTAGTCGGACCCCTGCCAGCAGCTTTTCGGCCGATTCAGCATGTTGAATCAGCAGAGCCCGCCAGTGAGAGAGATCACTCTGATTGGCTGCTTAGCTTAGCGAATCAGTGCATAGCGTACATGCTAGGTGGTCATCGGCTGTAGTCTTTGCGGTGTGTTCAAGTGCTACTTTTTGGCCCAGACGGCAGGCGATTTAGCAGTCGACCTTCGTCGCCGCTAGTCGGTTTGGCGTGTCTGGGCCCTAAACTGACTGCAGGTATCCCCACCCTTATGAACAATACAGCGGCATAACGACCGAAACCAACGATCGGTTTCATATGCAAATATGGGTGTGACCATTAACTAGAGTTACAATGGCCACGTGTACTATTCACAGTACTATTCACCCCTCCCAAATCCTCTGTGAATAGTACACATGGCCATTGAAACTCGAGTTAATGGTCACGGCAACTTACATATGAAACCGATCGTTGGTTTCGCTCATCATGCCACTGTATTGTTTATAAGGGTGGGGACACCTGCAGTCAGTTGAGCGATGAAACGTTTCTCTCAATAAACGTCGTGTCCAGATGCAGGGGCCGGATCTAGGCATAGGCAAACTAGGCAGCTGCCTAGGGTCTAACTGCCATGGGGGGGGGGGGGGGGGCCGAGACAGACGGATAAAAACATCAACTTTTGGTCTAAACTAAAAATACTTAACATAAAATATTTTAAACTATAAATAGATAATAATAAACAAAAACATATACCTAACTAATTAACCATAATAACCATGTGGCAGTTAAAAGTAATACTGCCTAGTGTGATCTATCCATTTAATCCGGCCCAGTCCAGATGAACTGATTCAACCTTCTTTGAAATACTGAAATATTTATATATGTACTATATCATAATATTTTAGAAGTGTAGCATGTAATCATTTAGCTTATCAAGATCTAGGTGAAGACCACAACTCTCAGCCACTAGCTAACGTGATTCTTATTTACTAACATAATGAATTTTTGAACGAGTCCATTGAAATTTAACGACACAGTACTTTGTAACAAAGTACTGAGTATACAAGTCCAGGAGCTGTTGTACTCTCACATCAGCAGCAGCCATGTTACAGAGCTGAGCAGATGTGCTCATGAGCATCGTTTCAGGCGTTGTTATGAGTAAGACAACAGACACACCACGCTGATCGTACCTCCCAGCCGCTATACAACCAACAGCCTTCAGCATCCTACAAGACCTTTAATCAATGCTTTACATGTCAAGTAAAATGCACAAAGGAGCTAATTAATTTTTATTCACCTACTGTTAAAATCAGTAAACAAATTAGAAGCGGACCATTTCCACATCCCATTTCCATTTCAAAGACACAAGTCTGGCCTGCAAAATTTGGCTACACACATTGTATCTCACTCTTTTTTGGGGGGGGGGGGGATTTTCCCCCCTTTTTCACCCCAATTGTACTTGGCCATCTATAGGGACGCCAGACCAAGCTGGAGGTAACACAGGGATTTGAACCGACGATTCCCGTGTTGGTAGGCAACAGACTAGACCGCCACGCTACCCAGACATCCCATACATCTCACTAATTTTTAAGGATTGGGATACAATGAGGGGGATCCTGAGAAAAGCTTCGGTAACACTTTAGTGTGGGGAACATAAAAAAACTTAATTACTAGTGAATTAGTAATGATCAAGATGTCACTTTAGTATGGGGAACATATTCTAAGTAACAAAAACTTAATTTACAGTAATTTAACACTATGAACACTGGTAGTTTTGTGTTTTGTTATGTAAGAACAGAGCATATTCATTAAGTGTTAGTAAGGGAGAATAACTCTTCTTGTGGTACTACCACCTTATAAAGGCCATACTAAGCAAAGCATATTGAGATGGTACTACTAATAAGCAATACTTCTGAGGTTATAGAGGGAAAACTCATAGTTAATGGCTTACTGGTTGTATAATAAAGCCATGCAGAATAAGGCATTAATGAGTATGTAATAATGAGCAATTAAGAGCCAATATGTTGCTAATTTGCATGCTAATAAGCACCTAATTAATGGTGACTACGTTCCCCATACTGAAGTGTTACCAAAGCTTCTTTTTAAGACTGATGAACAGGATCACGGTGACCTTATCTGAAACTGTATGCAGTCAAAATATAAAATTGTATTTAATATCCATATCAGTCTGTCCTGTCAATACTAGGAAATACTGGTTGAAAATTTGATGCCAGTTATTCTGATATCTTTCTCAATAGCAACGATCCCAAAAAGTATTGAGATGTTTGTTGTTGTTTTTTTTACTTAAATACCAAAAGACATCTAAATTATTTTCTTTAAATGAAGTGACTTCTTTTCCTCATGCAAAGGTGTATTAGTGCAGACTGTCAGCTCTTACCTGGCTCCATCCATCCTCATATCCAAAGGCCCATCCTTGCTCAAAGAGAAGCCCCGGTCCGCCTGATCCATCTGCATGGACGAGCAGCCGGCATCTAGGAGGACAGCGTCGACACTTCCCGGCTTGATACGCAACTCGGGCAACATGGCTTCAAGCTCGCTGAACCTGCCGAGCAGCGGTTGTACGCGACCACTGAAACAGAACAGGGAGGCAGAGGTTGGCTAAGCAGCGCCGATAAAGTGATGGAAAATTATCACAGCGTCTATGTAGATCCACCTCCGTCATCCAGGGGGTAAAATTACACAAACACACGAAAAATAGATACACTCAACTGCACTGCTATAGTAGGGGTCTGAAGACATTTCCCCACTCGTTTGACTGGCACTCCGAGCTCTGATGCCGGGTGGAGACCCTGGCTGAGAGGCCTCTCTCAGGAGGCACCAGGCTTTTGGCACCTTTTAGATATGAATGGGATGATGTAGCAGAAGCTCCTCCCCTCTGAAGGCTTTCCCTATGAAGTGGTCACTTCATTGTTTACCTACATCATCACATTCACGTCCAAAAGTGCCAAAAACTTCGGAGGGGCGTGGCCTCTTCGGGGAAATAAAAACTGCCCTCACCTGACAAAAGAACTGAAGAAGAACTGAAGAAGCCAACAGATGCATGGCCAAACATCTTCAAATCCAATGACAGCACTTCATTCCAGTTGTGTGTGTGTGTGTGTGTTAAAAATCAGTGGAAATAAAGGCTTTAAGGTGCTCACCTCGATGCTACAAAGGGAGCAGGTAGGATAATACAAGGTTTGGAATTTTGCTCAAAAGTGAGGCTGGTCAGTTCCGTAACATACATGAACAAAGTCAACAGGATCCAAGATGAAGCGAGGAGCAGAGCGGAGGTTCAGAGCAGAGATCTTATCAGCCACCCATGTGCCTCTCAGGACGGAAAATAAACGATATAATGATCCTCATGACTGATTCTTTTTTTTGGGGGGGGGACCCCCCCCCTTTTCTCCCCAATTGTACTTGGCCAAATACCCTATTTTCTGAGCCGTCCCGGTCGCTGCTCCACCCCCTCTGCCGATCCGGGGAGGGCTGCAGACTAACACATGCCTTCTCTGTACATGTGGAGTCCCCAGCCGCTTCTTTTCACCTGACAGTGAGGAGTTTCACCAGGGGGACGTAGCACGTAGGAGGATCGCGCTATTTCCCCCCATTTCCCCCCTCCCCACCCCAAACAGATGCCCCGACCAACCACAGGAGGGGCTAGTGCAGCGACCAGGACACATACCCACATCCGGCTTCCCACCCGCAGACACGGCCAATTGTGTCTGACCGAGCCGGAGGTAACACGGGGATTCGAACCGGCGATCCCTGTGTTGGTAGGCAACGGAATAGACCGCCACGCCCCCCAGATCATGGCTGATTCTTACGAAGAGTTTCATCGATGACAGAGGTAAGCAGTTTCATTGGAAAAACCCTGTGTCCCACTTTTCTCTTCATTATGCAGTTTGTGAGGATTTGAAAGCAGCTGACAATGCTGGACGGCATGTTGTGGAAACAATAACGCAAAAGTAAATGACTCAGTAAATGTAGGGTGATGCAAGGTAAAGACTGGAGAGACAAGCAATGCATGCTCTGAGACACACCAAGAACACACCTTTTGTTCTTTCCCTGAATGTCTTATCGTTGTTGTTATTACTTTTGTTACTTATTTATTACTGTTACTGTTATTATGATTATCAGCAGTATTGTTGTTATTATTTCCATCAACACTTTTCAGTCCTTTTCTGTACTTTTCCCTTTGTCTGTCAAAACTGTCAAAATTTAAGCCCTGACTTGTAATGCACTAATGTATGGAATGTGCTACGCAAATAAAATGTATTATAATTATCATTACTATTATCATTATTATTATTATTATTATTATCATCAGTGGTAGTAGTAATGGCAGTAGCTATAGTATTATCATTATTATTATTATTATTATCATTATCATCAGTGGTAGTAGTAATAGCAGTAGCTATAGTATTATCTTTATCATTATTATTATCATTATCATCAGTGGTAGTAGTAATAGCATTAGCTATAGTATTATCACTATTATCATTATCATCAGTGGTACCAGTAATAGCAGTAGCTATAGTATTATCATTATCATTATCATCAGTGGTAGTAGTAGCAGTAGCTATAGTATTATCATTATTATTATTATTATCATCAGTGGTAGTAGTAATAGCAGTAGCTATAGTATTATCATTATCATTATTATTAGCATTATCATCAGTGGTAGTAGTAATAGCAGTAGCTATATTATTATCATTATTATCATTATCATCAGTGGTAGTAGTAATAGCAGTAGCTATAGTATTATCATTATTATTATCATTATCATCAGTGGTAGTAGTAATAGCAGTAGCTATAGTATTATCATTATCATTATTATTAGCATTATCATCAGTGGTAGTAGTAATAGCAGTAGCTATAGTATTATCATTATTATTATTATTATTATTATCATCAGTGGTAGTAGTAATGGCAGTAGCTATAGTATTATCATTATTATTATCATTATCATCAGTGGTAGTAGTAATAGCAGTAGCTATAGTATTATCTTTATCATTATTATTATCATTATCATCAGTGGTAGTAGTAATAGCATTAGCTATAGTATTATCACTATTATCATTATCATCAGTGGTACCAGTAATAGCAGTAGCTATAGTATTATCATTATTGTTATCATCATTATACATGGCCTGTCCAGGGTGTCTCCCCGCCTGCCGCTCAATGACTGCTGGGATAGGCTCCAGCATCCCCGCGACCCTGAGAGCAGGATAAGCGGTTTAGATAATGGATGGATGGATATTATCATCAGTGGTAGTAGTAATAGCAGTAGTAGCTATAGTATTATTATTGATGACGGAGGGTGGTCTGATAGGATGCATAATCGGGGCAGGCTAGGCTAACTGCTAGCCCATGTATCCTGGCTGGTGTTTGTTCCCTCGGACAGTGATTTTTTCTTCTTCTTAATATATGTGTTAGTTTGAATATCTGTGTTCTTGTAGTTCTTGAATGTGTTTTTGTCTGTATGTTGCACTGCTGTGGGCTGGAGGAAACAGCATTTCATTTCATTTCATGTGCGCAAGTACACAAGGTGAAATGACAAATAAAGTGTCCTGATTATTATTATCACTATCATTATTATCATCAATGGTAGTAGTAATAGTAGTATTAGCTATAGTATTATTATTTCTTTCGTTTTTCCCATTTTACATCCTGTAGAGCCGGGTCCAATCTATGGACCTGGGGCACTATAGGACAGATGAATAATTATTATTATGTATTATGTGCAATATGTATGTATTATGTGTTATTATAATTACTATTATTATGTATTATTATTATTACTATCATTATTATGAGCAGTGGTAGTAGTAATAGTAGTAGTAGCTATAGTATTATTATTTCCTTCGTTTTTCCCATTTTACATCCTGTAGAGCCGGGTCCAAACTATGGACCTGGGGCACTATAGGGCAGATGTATAATTATTATTATATATTATGTGCAATATGTATGTATTATGTGTTATTATTATGTATTATTATTATTACTATCATTATTATGAGCAGTGGTAGTAGTAATAGTAGTAGCTATAGTATTATTATTATTATTATTACTATCATTATTATGAGCAGTGGTAGTAGTAATAGTAGTAGTAGCTATAGTATTATTATTATTATTATTATTACTATCATTATTATGAGCAGTGGTAGTAGTAATAGTAGTAGAAGCTATAGTATTATTATTATTATTATTACTATCATTATTATGAGCAGTGGTAGTAGTAATAGTAGTAGCAGCTATAGTATTATTATTATTACTATCATTATTATGAGCAGTGGTAGTAATAATAGTAGTAGTAGCTATAGTATTATTATTATTATTACTATCATTATTATGAGCAGTGGTAGTAGTAATAGTAGTAGTAGCTATAGTATTATGTATTATTATTATTACTATCATTATTATGAGCAGTGGTAGTAGTAATAGTAGTAGTAGCTATAGTATTATTATTATTATTATTACTATCATTATTATGAGCAGTGGTAATAGTAATAGTAGTAGTAGCTATAGTATTATTATTATTATTATTATTACTATCATTATTATGAGCAGTGGTAGTAGTAATAGTAGTAGAAGCTATAGTATTATTATTATTATTATTATTATTACTATCATTATTATGAGCAGTGGTAGTAGTAATAGTAGTAGTAGCTATAGTATTATTATTATTATTATCAAATGCTTACTGGGGTAGCCAACATGATGTAAATACCTCCATGCTTGCTTTAGTTAGCATGTGTAACCTCCGATAACACCGGACAACAAAAACTTCGCTTCCTGAACACTTTGGGGTGTGTAGCCATGCCAGGCAGGCGGACGGCTGGTCATGTTGCTACTGAGCCAAAACCCAGAAAATGATGCTGTCGTTTGCAAAAGGAAAATGAGATTGCCCACATTTCTATAATATGTGTGCTTT
This sequence comes from Lampris incognitus, assembly GCF_029633865.1. Classification (NCBI taxonomy): domain Eukaryota; kingdom Metazoa; phylum Chordata; class Actinopteri; order Lampriformes; family Lampridae; genus Lampris; species Lampris incognitus. Next base: position 9,070,978 of record NC_079214.1, on the reverse strand, counting down.
TGTGTGTGTGTGTGTGTGTGTGTGTGTGTGTGTGTGTGTGTGTGTGTGTGTGTGTGTGTGTCCAGGCACTTCTGTTGTTTCATCACAAAAAATAAAAAATAAAAGAAGTCTGTAAACACACTTCAACCCCCACAGGCATGTGCATTCAACTGTTCATTTACAACGTTCATTATTAGCTGGTCTCAATTGACATCCCACTCAGTGTGAGCTATTACACTGTAATTTACCAGCAAAGAGCTTCCCCCCCCCCCTTCACTCCACAAATCACGCGAGAGAAACACCGGGTGCAGCTGCCGACTAAAGCGGAAGGGCAGCGCCTGCATGGGGGGGGGGGGGGCACGGCTACACTCACGGCTTCCCAGATCCGCCAGATTTCCTGGTCAGACATGACGAAAAGCAACCCAGACGTCCTCCGGCGGCTCCCCTTCCCGGCCCACCGAGAGAGACTTCCTCGCCTCTGACAGCGCCCACTTCCTCGTGCACAGGTGGCGAGTTCCTCCAGTCACATTCATGCATTTTTCATGTGACCTTTCAAGACGGCGTGAACAAAGATGATGGCCAGAGCGAGCACCGGGAGCAGGCGTCTATACATGAGCGACAGGGGGGGGGGGGGGGAGCAGGCTTCTCCGGCCCTGACGTCAGAACTCCTTCTGCAGCCGTCGAGACATGAGCGCGCGGGGGGGTCTCGAGGAGAACCACGCGTAATCGGTATCAACAGCGTAAAGGAGCTACCCGCAGGTCGGCGTCGACAACCCGTACGTGGTTGTCATCCGTAAAGAGAGGCCGAGCTCCAGCGGGTCATCGCTGCTGCTGGGGGGGCGGGGGGGGCGGGGGAGGCCACGGGCATGTCTCGCGCTCTGACGTGAATTTGAGTCACTCACTCCTCTGCAGCAAAACGTCCGAGCGAGTCCTCCTCCGGAACCTGCGGCCTACTCGCCGCTCGCTCCAAGTTTAGGAAAAGGCCAGAAACTGTCCGTGTACCGCGCATCACTTTCGGCAAGCCTCTTCCTACCCGAGACCTAACACGGGGCACTGGAGAGGAGGCCGTGACCCGGCAGGTCCTCTGCTTCGACACCCACTGACGAAAGAGAGAGAAAGAGAGAGGGGGGGGGAGGAGGAGGAGGAGAGAGAGGGGGGGAGGTGAGGGAGCATCTCGCCCACGCTGGCAGGGCTTTCCTTCGCCTGGCTGTTAATATTCACTATCTTGCACAGTCATTAATTTGCTGAAAAAAATCTATAGCAGAGACTTTCTTCCCTCCCCCGTCGCCCGCACCGGCCCCATCTGTTACTCATCCCCTGCAAATCTTGCGCCGGCAAGACGCCGTCTCCGGTTCGTGAGGCTTCCCTCTCCTCTGCAGATGCGGCGTATAAACTCACCCCTTAATGTCACTTTGATGGCAGTTTGCAGCCCGGCCATTTTAACGGCTTAGGAGCTTTTACTGTCATTAGGGATTCTGGTTTAAATTTCATGCACCCTAGTGGCTGGATTCGTGACTCGGTGCCACAGAGTCCTGTGTTTGCTGTGCCATAGGGTGTTTTGTTGACTCGCTTCTTATTCAACGCCCCGGGACGCTGTAGGTTCCACTGATGAACTCCCTGCGCGGTTTCATATCGACAAAAGCGAGATGCCCTGTGATCAAGCTTATGTTTTACAAATTAGAATTTTTCTCCCCCAATTACACCTGGCCAATCACCCCACTCCCCAAGCTGTCCCGGTTGCTGCTCCGCCCCCCTCTGCCGATCCGGGGAGGGCTGCAGACTGCCACGCGCCTCCTCCCATACATGTGGAGTCACCAGCCCCTTCTTTTCACCTGATAGTGAGGAGTTTCGCCAGGGGGACGTAGCGTGTGGGAGGATCATGCTATTCCCTCCATCCACCCCCCCAAACAGGCGCCCCCAACCGACCAGAGGAGGCGCTAGTGCAGCAACCAGGAAACATACCCACATCCGGCCTCCCACCCGCAGACACAGCCAATTGTGTCTGTAGGGACGCCCGACCGAGCCGGAGGCAACATGGGGATTCGAACCGGCGACCCCTGTGTTGGTAGGCAACGGAACAGACCGCTATGCTACTTGGACGCCCTACAAATTAGAATTTCATTTTGCAGATGTTTTTATCCAAAGTGGCGTACAACTGAGAGGTAGGTAGCTTGTATAGCATTAGGAGTCTAAACCACGGACTCTTAATGAAGAGTCATCCTGACCGGGGTTTGAACCCCCGGATCTCCGGCGGCAAAGCCGGTGCTCTTACCTACTGAGCTATCCAGCTGTTCTTATGTTCTAATCTGCAATGTCAAAAAGATATACAGCCCAACTGAAAATGACTTAACAAAAAATTCAATAGATAACATACGAAGTGTTCCCTTTACAGGTTGGCAGGCCACTGTCGCAATGCCGACGTGTGTGTGTGTGTGTGTGTGTGTGTGTGTGTGTGTGTGTGTGTGTGTGTGTGTGTGTGTGTGTGTGTGTGTGTGATGTTGGGCTGATGATATAAATGCCATTTGGGCTGCTTGTATTTTACTTCTCAGGGCTGCCCACATATAATAAAGCAAATAGAAAATAGAAAATACTGGACTGTGATGGTAATAAATATGAAGACAAGGGCATCCGGGTAGTGTAGTAGTCTATTCCGTTGTCCACCAACATGGGGATCGCTGGTTCGAATCCCCGTGTTACCTCCGGCTTGGCTGGGCATCCTTACAGACACAATTGGCCGTGTGTGCGGGTGGGAAGCCGGATGTGGTATGTGTCCTGGTTGCTGCACTAGTGCCTCCTCTGGTCAGTCGGGGCGCCTGTTCAGGAGGAGGGGGAACTGGGAGGGAATAGTATGATCCTCCCACGTGCTACATCCCCCTGGCATCGCCCTTTTTCAGGTGGTGTGCATCTTGGTCATGCTCAGCTTATCGTACAGTCTCAGGCTGCTAAACTTCAGGTGGAACCCTCAGTGCATTGTGAGAAGTTTCCGTGTCCTGATATCCGTGGCCTTTCTCTCCTCCATCGGCCAGCTTATTATTCCAGCTGGACCTCGCCTAGCATCGACTGTGTTTTTGGTGTCGTCGTGTGGAATGCGGGGAGGTGTGTCAAGAGTGTCTGGCTGGAGGAGCTGGCATTGGATTGGCTGGGGGAGCCTGGTCTGCTGCATCCGATGGGCCCAGGGACCACGGCCCTGCCTGGAGCTGCACCCGAGGAGGAAACACCGAGGGCACTCTGACAGGACGCGGAAGCGGGGCAGGCTAAGCTAACTGCTAGCCCACGCAGACCAGCAGTTCCAACAGTCATCCTGGCGTTCGTTCTCTCGGAAAGCGATTTTTTTTTTTTGTAGTTTGATATATGTGTTCTTGTAGTTTTTAAATGTGTTTTTGTCTTTGTGCTGCACTGTTGTGGGCTGGGGGAAACAATATATAAAGTGTTCCTGATCTGATGACTGGTAGGGCATATGTGTTGATGGTTTGGATCTTATTCTTCCCATTGAGCTGGCTCCTCAGGACCTGCCTCACTCCCTAGAGGTACTTGGCTGTAGTTGACCTCCTTGCTGCCTCCTCGTGGTTCCCATTTGCCTGCAGAATACTCAGGTACTTGTAACTGTCCTGTATGTCTATTATCCCGTCATCTGGTAATTCAACCCCTTCAGCCCTCATCATCTTTTCTCTTTTCGCCATCCATTCGACTGCACTTGTCCAGTCTAAATTACATCCCAATGTCATTGCTGTAGATCCTGGTGAGGTGGATCAACGAGTCGATGTGTCACTCATTCTTGGCATACAGCTTGCCAGGAATGAGCGAGACATTGATGACAGTGGATGATCCAGATGTTGTCTCTGCCTTCTTTGACAAGAAAGAAGAAGAAAGAAGAAAGCCACTTTATTTTGTCATTGTACAGGTTACGATGAAATTTGTTTCTGCATTCAACCCACCCTGTTGTATAGGAGCAGTAGGCAGCTGTGGTACAGCACCCCGGGACTAACTCCACTTCTTTTTCCTATTGCACAGGCAGGAGTATTCAGGAATCAGGGACACTTTGTCGTTTCATTTCCTGCACTTGTGTACATGAAATGAAACGAAATGCGGTTTCCCCCAGCCCACAGCAGTACAACACAAAGACAAAAACACATCCAAAAACTACAAAACACACATATCCAAACTAACACGTATATCAAAACTAAACAAAAAAAATACTGTCCAAGGGAATGAAGGATGACTGTCAGAACCGCCAGTCTGCATGGGCTAGCAGTTAGCTTAGCCCGCCCCGCTTTCACATCCAGTTAGACCAGCCTCGGTATTTCCTCCTTGGGCGCAGCTCCAGGCAGGGGCCGTGGTCCCCGGGCCCACCGGACAAAGCAGACCAAACTCTCCCAGCCAGACACCCTCGACTCACCTCCCCGCACTCCTCATGACGACATCAAAAACACCACAGTCAACACCAGGTGAGGGTGTCGCCCGACCGCCCTCGGTGTTATCGGAACTGCCGGTCTGCATGGGCTAGCAGTTAGCTTAGCCTGCCCCGCTCTCCCAGCCGATCCAGCGCCAGCTCTCCCAGCAATCAAACGGAAGACAAAGACACCGCATGGACGGTACTGGGTGAGGCCGCTGCAAATGTGAATTTACGCCGCCATCTTCCGACACCGGAAGCAGAACTGGCAGCTTATTATTAACCTTAACACGCATGTCTTTTTGATGGTGGGAGGAAACCAGAGCACCCACAAGAAAGCCCACACAGACATGGGGAGAACATGCAAAGTCCACACAGAAAGGACCTGGGACGGCCTGGGGTTCAAACCCAGGACCCCTCTTGCTGCGAGGCAACAGTGCTAACGACTGGGCCACCGTGCCGCCACTGTCGACAAACCTGTCTTTACTCTGTTGTGGACCAAAACTGCAATCTAGCCAACAACAAAAAAAAGCCATGTGTTCCATTCTGGTCAGATTACTTACGCTTCTCGCCTGTCTTAATGCTCCTGCTTTGGTCTTTAAAGAAAGGGGTAATGTAAGCACTGGGTAACACATACTGGCACACGACACAGGTAGGAAGACAGCAGCTGAGGTCAGAGTTCACAGGGACACTCGTCCCTTTAAACAGTCATATGATAAGCTGTCATTTTTGCATGAGCTGAGGACACGGTTGAACCGATTTTACCATCATTTCTCAATTTTCCTATCATGAAAATATAGAGTAAATAAAATCTGAATATAGGAAAATGCCCCACTCCAGCTAATCGCATCTCAAATTCCTTTGTGTTCCTATTAGCTCCTCTTAAAAATATGGGAAAGGATACAATTAAAATAGCAAAAATAAAAAAACACAATCCTTATTGTATTACCCCATTTCCACCTGTGCCCTTGTTTTATTTAACTTATATTGACAATAATTTAGTCAATATTTGATTCAGACTTCTATTTTTTTTGTTGAAGATTCTGAACAGTATCTTCCTTTCCGTGTTTCAAGAGAAGATTTCCCCCTTGACAGCTGCCAGTGGGACACTCTGACCTGTTTTGCTTGATACTGAAGGTCCTGGTGACCCGAAGAGAACCACTTTTCAAAGAAGTTCCTCATTACCCTTCTAACTGGACAGCAGACTATACCATCAAATGTGGGTCCTGACCTTTCTTAAATACCTCTTTTGCATATGTTGATTAATGGAATGTTGTTCTCTGCCATGTGGTGACACAGAAGGCAAAGTGAGTGAGCAAGACATGCTTTCGGTGGGCAAGATTGTGCAAGCCTTTTCCTGGAATTTGTCTTACAAATCTGGCCCCTTCACATTCAACTAGACTAGCAGCGCCTATTGATCAAGACAAAAAAGATGTTCCTCACACATCCACCCTTTGTGTCACCGGCTTCAGGTTTCTGCTTTCAGCTGTAAATAGAGCAACATGAAGCAACGCTGCCAGGAACACCAAGAGGAGGGAAAATCTGTCTCTATAGTACAAAACACCGGCGTAAAGGTGTTGTGGTGCTAATGAAATATATGGCCATCTCACCTGAAATCCCTTTTCATTATTTTTAAAGCCCTCGACTCCCCTTGGATACCTGCCTCATTTATTCTGGTCAGTGTCCATATTCCACCACAGTATTATGTATGCGAGCACCGAGGCAGGCGATTGAGCTGGAAGGGAAAAAAATCCAGGCTAAAGACATCATTTTTTTGGAGAGTTTAACAAAGCGTTCCTGAATCAGGAGCCGCCGAAGTACAGGCAGCACATCAAGAATGCCATCAGAAAGGGCAGAAGGCTTGATCATCGCTACACCACAATCAAGGAGGCATATCACACGCTTCCATGGGTAAATTCAATCATACTACAATATGGGGTAAAATGTTCACTGCAACATTTCAACAGCACTATCAAAACCTCTACATAGGTGCCAAGTACAGACCATAGAGGGAGAATCAGAGCTACAAGGTAGTGGTACCACAGGAGGCTGAAATACAAGTTCTCAATCGAGAACTAATTTTACCGTGGAAAAGCCCACAGAAAATCTCCACAAGAAGAGGGAAAACTGCCACCGCATATGGTAACCTTCAACTGGCCAATGATCTCCATACTCTACTTCAAATTTAAAGGCTGACGGCTAACCTGCATTCCCCACATCCCCTGCCATTTTTAAACAATTGCTTAAAAAAGTTTACGCTTTTAGTAGTCCTTATAAAAGATAGCCTGGCATTAAAATGATGACACGACTCCTGCAAGCTAAGCTTTCCCACCTAACTATGTATGTGAGTGGATCAATAGCTTCATGGGCAGACAGGAAACCTCATGAAGCTGGGCCAGCTCACATCAGGTACACTGAACCTCAACAGTGACCCCTCTGTAGTTCCTGAGGTTTGCTGACAACACAATGCTGACTGCTCTGAAAAACGGTGGCAACAAGTCAGCATACACAAACAATGAGGGAAACAACCTGGAGCACTGTCTGAAGACAGTGGAGATGGTTGTAGACTTCCAAGAAAAGCCCTTCCTCTCTGCTCACCATCGACACCGATAGCTCAATACAAATCATCCATCCGTTATCCAAACCGCTTCTCCTGCTCTCAGGGTCATGGGGATCCTGGAGCCTATCCCAGCAGTCATTGGGCGGCAGGTGAGGAGACACCTTGGACAGGCCGCCAGGCCATCACAGGGCCGACAGACATTCACACCTAGGGACAATTTAGTATGGCCGATTCACCTGACCTACATGTCTTTGGACCGTGGGAAGAAACCAGAGCACCCGGAGGAAATCCACGCAGATACGGGGGGAACATACAAAGAGGACGACCCGGGACGACCCCCAAGTTGGAGTTCCCCGGGGCTCGAACCCAGGACCTTCTTGCAGTGAGGCGACCACGATAACCACAATCTCCCAGGACCTAAAATAGGTGGAAAACAAGTATTCCATTGACCAAGACTCAGCAGAGGATTCACATCCTGCAACAGGTGGAGATTTAACCTGCTGTAGACAATGACGGTCCAATTCTTTACAGCATCCAAGAGTGAATCATGATTTCCTGCACAGCTCTCTGGTTTGGGTTGTCCAGCTCACAGGACAGAACAAGACTACCGCAGATTATCTGGTCAGCGGGAACGATCATCATCTATGACCTACTAACTCCAATTCAACTAGCATGCATGTGTTTGGACTGTGGGAGGAAAGCGGAGCACCCGGGAGACACCCACGTAAACATGGAGAGAATATGCAAACTCATCTTTCTTAATCAAATCACACAAAGAAATCTCGTCAGAGGAAAAACGTCACACTTTCCAAGTTTCTTTCCACGTCAAAACATTTTGTTTAACTCACGTGCCCCCCCACCCCCCCACCCATATATCACAAAGAACCAAGAGGATGAACTAACCTTCCCCTCCACTGAGGAGCCTATTCTACATCATGTTTTTTAAGCCACTGAAGGATTTAAAAATATGCAAAACAGTTACATAACATGTTTAAATTATTAACTTCTTTATGTGGCTTAGACACAGGGTTTGAGTTATAAATGCATTATGTAACGTCTTATATTATTGAAGAGGACAAGTTTCAGTGGTGTATGTGCTAAGGTCCAAGTGTGGGCTTATAATTGCTTAAGAGATCTCATCTATTTATAGTTTTGGCATCCCACAACTGTGACACTATTTGAAACTTAAAACAGAATATCAGGGAATCATATTTTGTTGCTCTGAGTGGGATGCCATTTGAGCTACGAAACAGAGGACATTATTAAGCTAAAGATCACATCAAGGAAAGCAAAACCTTGGCAGATAAAATCTCTTCAGGAAAGCTCAAGATCAAATGAAATAAAGAGGGATGCAACCGCAAACAAACCCCACCACAAATTGCGAGATATCTTGTATTTTGAGAGGACTACCTGCCGATCACTAAGCAGCAGTCCTAGTACAGAAGCATGGAGAACCGAGCCACTATAGATGACAACCACTCGTTTAGTTCCAAGAATAGCTCTGGGAACTTAAAAAGTCAATTTCATTGCCATGAGGCAACCATGCCTCACAGCAAGAAGGTCCTGGATTTGAGCCCCGGGATAGTCCAACCTTGGGGGTCATCCCTGGTGGTCCTCTGTGTGGAGTTTGCATGTTCTCCCCGTGTCTGCGTGGGTTTCCTCCAGGTGCTCCGGTTTCCTCCAACAGTCCAAAGACATGTAGGTCAGGTGAATCGGCCGTACTAAATTGTCCCTAGGTGTGAATGTGTATGTGTGTGTGTCGGCCCTGTGACGGACTGGCGGCCTGTCCAGGGTGTCTCCCCGCCTGCCACCCAATGACTGCTGGGACAGGCTCCAGCATTCCCGCGACCCTGAGAGCAGGATAAGCGGTTCAGATAATGGCTGGATGAATGGAATTTCATTTATATTGAAAATTTCGACCTTTCTTTAAGTCTGCACTTCTGATATGGTAAGGGGGGGAATTTAATGTACAATTTATCTTACAGTTTATCCTAGAATTAAAATAAATGTTTGGTGCTTTTTTTTTTTTTTTTTTGCTTCATAACATCCAAAGGAGTTGAATCAAGTGCAACTGGACTCGGTATATATCCGTGAAGACGTTTCGCCTCTCATCCAAGAGGCTTCCTCAGTTCGTGCCTTTCTGACTAGACCAAGCTAGTCTGACTGGCTGGTGATGAGACTCAGCATTTATCCTCTAGGAGTCGTCGTCAGAAAGGCACGAACTGAGGAAGCCTCTTGGATGAGAGGCGAAACGTCTTCACGGATATATACCAAGTCCAGTTGCACTTGATTCAACTCCTTTGGATAACCACGACCTGGATGAATGAGAACATTCACAGACTTGCTTCATAACATTGTTGCGCTGATTCCACTTCAGTGACTAGGTCTCGATCTCAATGCAAATAGCACAAATTCGATAAAGTTGAAATAAAAGCCAAGTTAAACCTACCGCCTCCATGACAATATTATACTGTTGGATCCCAACGGTGCTCTGCTGCGTCAAGCCCTGGACCAAGCCTCCACATTTGTCCCCCTCAAATGTGGGTATTTTGTGCGGAAATGCATTTTTGCATATCGTAGGTGGAGGTTGGCCAGTGAGGCACTTCAGAAGACATGAAACGCAGGGCGTGCATGCAGTGCTGAAGATGAGGAAGAGTTGGTAATGCTTTACATGAAGTGCATGTAATGAGTCTGTTAATAGGTAATAAGGCTCGTATAAATCCCTATGAAAGGCTTATCAACATATTATTTGTTAATAAGACTATGTAAGTGTTTTGGCCCCAAGGTGGTGTTTAAAAATATGCAAAACCTACTTACTCACACTGGTCTTCGATTGTAAGCCCCTCATGATTAAAAGCTGTTAAAAGAATTTTGAGGGGCGTCTGGGTGGTGTAGCAGTCTATTCCATTGCCTAATAACACGGCGATCGCCAGTTCAAAATCCGTGTTACCTCCGTCTTGGTCGGGCATCCCTACAGACACAATTGGCCGTGTCTGTGGGTGGGAAGCTGGATCTGGGTATGTATCCTGGTCGCTGCACTAGCACCTCCTCTGGTCGGTTGGGGCGCCTGTTCAGGGCACTACGTCCCCCTGGTGAAATTCCTCACTGTCAGGTGAAAAGAAGCGGCTGGCGACTCCACATGTATGGGAGGAGGCATGTGGTAGTCTGCAGCCCTCCCCGGATCAGCGATCGAGACGGCTCAGAAAATTGGGGTTATTGGCCAAGTACAATTGGGAAGAAGGGGGGGGGTAAATAAATAAATAAATAAATCTGATAGGCCACAAAATGTAAAAGGTGTGACTTACAAGGCTTAATACCTACTAACTAACACTTACTATAGTCTTACTAACACATAATAATGCTAATAAGACTTTTATAAGGACATATAAGGGCCTTATTACCTATTAACCAACACGTTTTACATGCATTTAATGTAAAGCGTTACCGAATATTTTTCCTTTACCTGCACTTTAAACTTTTACATTAGCTTTGGTAGTTTTTAGGCTTTCGATTGAGTACTTTGTGTCAATATCAGACAAACAATATAAAATAATACACCCCTTTGACATTTTTATTGCATTTCGAAAAGGTGCACGAATAGCCAAGGGGTGTTTTTCTACGCAGTCCAAGGAGCAGCTGGTTTAGATGGGCTGACAGGGCTACGCCCTCCCTATCTTGAACTGTCCCCAAAAATGTTTGGAACTTCTAATTCAGGCATTCCCAACGTTTTTTCATGCCGGGACTCACCTGTGGAGTCACGGCATGAGAAGTGGAGATATTTTTTAGCCCCGCGACCCGCCGAATATTTTGCAAAGTAAAATTGGCAATAAATTCTCGTGGCAATAAATCAACTGGCAAAAAGCAGGATGGTTAAGAATCTTATCTACATGGTTCATCGACGCGGTATTTCACTTTTCACTCGTCAATCATGACCTAATAACAATAAAACAATCTATTTAATATTAACATGAAGCACGATCTGAGCTTCAGCAAGCTGGGGAAGATGATAAAAACCAAGATGGGTAGCGCTATACAGACACTCACCCATGTCTTTTATGACGTGTACGGTAAAGGTGTCGTAGGTTGCATGCATTTTTTTTATGTTGGCAAACAAAATGTGTTTGTTGTGGAGATCCTGCGACCCGCTCGGCTCCTTACTGTGACCCACAGCTTGAAAAACACTATTCCAAATATTGTTGTTCATTACAAGTTTTTTTTTTGGGGGGGGGGGGGTTCTACCTTTTTCTCCCCAATTGTATCGAGCTAATTACCCCCTTCTTCTGAGCTGTCCTGGTTGCTGCTCCACCCCCTCTGCCAATCCGGGGAGGGCTGCAGACTACCGCAAGCCTCCTCTGATACATGTGGGGTCGCCAGCTGCTTCTTTTCACCTGACAGTGAGGAGTTTCACCAGGGGAACGTAGCGCGTGGAAGGATCACGCCATTCCCCCCAGCCCCCCCCCCCCCGAACAGGCGCCCTGACTGACCAGAGGAGGCGCTAGTGCAGCGACCAGGATACATACCCACATCCGGCTTCCCACCCGCAGACACGGCCAGTCGTGTCTGTAGGGACGCCCGACCAAGATGGCGGTAACACAGGGATTCGAACCGGCGAGCCCCGTGTTGGTACACAATGGAATACACTGCCACGCCACCCGGACGCCCCCGTTCATTACGGGTTTAACAAATTACAATAGAATTATTACCTGACAATAATTTCTAAGAGTTAGGTGTAAGAGCTAGCTATTCTCCAACATTTAACCCTGCACGTTTTAACAGACTTAAGATTTTATATCACCTTAATCAATCACTCAAACATGGAGCCGCCGTTACAAAGCGATACAAAATGTCAGCGCACAAAGTACCACTTTGCTGGTTCTTGAGGAATTTTAACGGAGAACAAAGGCCGCAGCTTTTTTGTTTGGCAAAAACGATGGGAGCCAGAGATCTGTTGTCCTTCCACGCTACATTTTGCAACACAAACCCCTCTTCGCAGCCCCATTCTACCGCTTGCTGTGCCGGTCTGCAGTGAGGCTGTGGGCACCGAGGACACGAGGAGGCTCACGGCGGCCTCAGTGTGAGCCTGTGCTCGTTCAACATGACATGTTGCCTCTTCACAAATCAAGCCTGAAATATTCCCCCGTGTTGACCTGCTCAGTTCCTTTACCTGCGTCACCGAAGCCCGAGACAAGATGCTGATTGATTGCTTTCAGCAGGGGAGCAGCGATGAAAATATCTACAGCGCAGTGGAAAAAGAAAAGAGGACAAACACGCCGGCCGAAGCCTCTGAAGAAGAACGTGTACGGTCTGAGATGTGAAGTTAGTCTCAACTGTAAAGAAAAACAAACAACAACAACCCCTTACAGTACGGAAAACTGTGGTTTTCATGTAAAAAGAAATGAATGCTTAATCTATGACTTTAATTTGTCCCTCGTTGGCAAAACTGTGTTGCTGGGAAACACTTTTTTTCATTTTAGTGACCTATTTTTCCTCGCTGTGTCCACTAGCGCCATTTTTTAAAGACGTAGGAAAGATTTTTTTTTTTTTTGAGCAGAAAATACGTTGGCATTTCCCCGGGGTGATGAAACTGATCGCCTTCGCGATGAATTCAACAGAAAATGAGACATCACGTGGCTGCTACGAGGGAGAAAATCTCTGCTTTTTCTCACATTCTGAGGAAAACACAAGTTATGATCGGGCATCCCGATATGCCTACTTAATGCGAGGGCATCGAAGACATGGAGATCCATGTGACATAGGCAACACACGTGGGGTCCAGCATGTTGGACCAATAGAATACGAGATGAGCAGAAAGGCATCACACCATCACTGTGTTCTTCATCTATACCCTTTTTAGATGGCTGTGAATGTTCTCATTCATCCGGGTCGTGGTTATCCAAAGGAGTTGAATCAAGTGCAACTGGACTTGGTATATATCCGTGAAGACGTTTCGCCTCTCATCCAAGAGGCTTCCTCAGTTCGTGCCTTTCTGACTAGACCAAGCTAGTCTGACTGGCTGGTGATGAGACTCAAGAGTTTATCCTCTTGGAGTCGTTGTCAGAGCCATAGATATGCGTGGCTCTCCTGTGCTGCGATGTCCAGCCGCGCCCGTCGCCATCGGAGCTATGGATTTGCACTTGTTTAGCAGCGACGGACGTTGGGGGTGTTAGTTTCGACTTCATTATTCAGTGGTCATGAGAGTCGTTGGAGCCGTTAGTGAGTGACTGTTGTTCTTGGAGGCTAGGCTTCTTGAGTCTCCTGGGTAGAGACGAAAGGACGGCATTGTAAGTGGGAGATAGGTGGTGTCGCAGACCTCCTCCTCTGTTGAGGGATGGTTTTTCCAGTTTCACATAGATGGCGGCGCGAACTCACGTTTGCAGCGGCCTCACCCAGTACCGTCCATGCAGTGTCTTTGTCCATGTCTGCTACTAAGTTGTCTTCATTTGATGGCTGAGAGAGCTGGTGCTGGATCGGCTGGGAGAGTTTGGTCTGCTGCGTCCTGTGGGCCCAGGGACCACGGCCCTGCCTGGAGCTGTGCCCGAACAGGAAGCACCGAGGGCAGTCTGACAGGACGTGGAAGTGGGGCAGGCTAAGCTAACTGCTAGCCCATGCAGACCGGCAAGTTCCCATAACACCAAGGGCGGTCTGGCGGTGGCCTCACCTGGCGTTGACTGTGTTTTTGGTGTCGTCGTGTGGAGTGTGGGGAGGTGTGTCAAAGGTGTCTGGCTGGGAGAGCTGGCGTTGAATCGGCTGGGGGAGCCTGGTCTGCTGCATCTGGTGGGTCCAAGGACAACGGCCCTGCCCAGAGCTGTGCCCGAAGAGGAAGCGCCGAGGGCGCTCTGACAGGACGTGGAAGTGGGGCAGGCTAAGCTAACTGCTAGCCCATGCAGACCGGCAAGTTCCGACAGTCATCCTGGCTGGCGTTCGCTCTCTTGGACAGTGATTTTTTTTGTGTGGATATGTTGGTTATATGTGTTTTTGTAGTTTGTTTTTATATTTTTGTACTTTGGATATACATGTTCTTGAAGTTTGGATATGTGTTTGTCTTTGTGTTGCGGTGCTGTGGGCTGGGGGAAATTATATTTTGATTCATTTCATGTACGCAAGTGGATAAAATGAAATGAAATGAAATGTTCTGATTCCTGATTTATAAAATATGGGTGGTTGGAGACGAGGTAAAAATGAGTACCTCAACTAGTAGCAACACGTTCTTGTATATCCTTGATTCTAACATTTATGGGGGGGTTTTGTGGGGGGGGCGGTGTTATGGTGGCCTGGTAGCTAGCGCTGATGCCATATGGTAAAAAAGCCATGAGTGTGATATGTAAAGTAGGGCATGAGCTGGCGACCTGTCCTGTTTGCAGCCCCAAGTATGCCGGGATCGGCTGCAACCCCATGACCGTGAAGAAGACATGGTTGCTAAAGAGAACTGATGGATGGAGGTTTGTATTTCTCGATGGCACAGGACAGGTAGACCACAGATGCTCAGCTGAAGCACTCCCCCTCAGAGCCAATTCTCACCGATTTTGACTGGGTTAATTATTCACTCTGAGGGTATCATGCACACATAAGAGGGTGGAAGTGTAATGGGCTCTCTGATCAAAGCCTCTTCTCTCTTAATGGTGTCAATGTCACGTACAATGTGGCCTCCACGTGTTTGACAAAGAATAGGTGGTCTGTTAAATGTCTGGTCAATACCTAATAAAAATCTGACAACGGAAAGTGACTGTTGGGTGTTGGAAGGTATGCTTTTTTACTACAAGCAGCCCAAACTGCACGTATATTTTCTTGTTTTAAAGCTTAAGGATTAGATGTTGTTATTCATGAGCGACTCTTCTGCAACCTGCCTTACCATAACGATGAGGAAGGTGACAGTTTGTGGTAGACAAGGTGTACATGTGATAAATGTGCACACCTTGTGTGTCAGTTCATGTCTCAGTGTATGGATTGTTTAACTGTGTGGTGAATGTAGACATTTACAAATATCAATGGGCAGAAAACACAAATCACCATGATGTGATGTGTTTCTGCTTCAGGTGTGGGGAGACGGCTGTGCGAATTCCCGTTTGCGGCGGCCTCACCCACTACCGTCCATGCAGTGTGTTTGTCTACGTCTGCATCTTAGTTTGTGTCTTCGTTTGATGGCTGGGAGAGCTGGTGCTGGATCGGCTGGGAGAGCTTGGCCTGCTGCATCCTGTGGGTCCAGGGACCACGGCCCTGCCCAGAGCTGTGCCTGCAGAGGAAACACCAAGGGCGGTCTGACAGGACACGGAAGTGGGGCAGGCTAAGCTAACTGCTAGCCCATGCAGATTGGCAGCTCCGATAACACCGAGGGCGGTCTGGGGGAGGCCTTGCCTGGCATTGACTGTGTTTTTGGTGTCGTCGTGTGGAGTGCGGGGAGGTGTGTCAAAGGTGTCTGGCTGGGAGAGCTGGCGTTGGATCGGCTGAGGGAACCTGGTCTTCTGCTGTTCTTGTGGGTCCAGGAACAATGGCCCTGCCTGGAGCTGCGCCCGGTCTGACAGGGGCGTTCTGACAGGACGTGGAAGCGGGGCAGACTAAGCTAACTGCTAGCCCATGCAGACCGGCAGCTCCGATAACACCGAGGGCGGTCTGGGGGCAGCCTCGCCTGGCCTTGACTGTGTTTTTGGTGTCGGGGAGGTGTGTTGAAGGTGTCTGGCTGGGAGAGCTGGTGCTGGATTGGCTGGGGGAGCCTGGTGTGCTGTGTCTGTGGGCCCAGGGACCACGGCCCTGCTCAGAGCCGCACCCGAGGAGGAAACACCGAGGGTGGTCTGACAGGACACAGAAACGGGGCAGGCTAAATTAACTGCTAGCCCATGCAGACCGGCAGTTCTGACAATCATCCTGGCGTGTGCTCGCTTGGACAATGAGCTTTTTATATATATATATATATATATGTTGTCTATATGTGTTTTGGTAGTTTTTTTGTAATTTGGATATACTATGTGTCCTTGTAGTTTGGATATGTGTTTTTGTCTTTGTGTTGCACTGCTGTGGGCTGGGGGGAAGCCATATTTAATCTAATTTCATGACGAATAAATGTACCTGATTCCTGATGTGAGGCTCTCTCACAGTCCTCAATTTACATGCCGGGCTCATAGATAAGCACTTCACTCTCCCTCAAAGACTACCAGGTTCACTTCCGATTCTTCTTGCTCCGTTTGCGAGCAGGTGATGCACTCCCAAGTATTTTAGGTTTGAATATGAATCAAAAACATCTCAGGACATGCCCAACCCCCACCTCATTTCTATATTCCTACACGGACATAGCAGCCCCCCAACATCACGCCCGCAGTGTTTCCTCAGAACGCACCCCCGCCTTGTCAGTTCGTGATGGCGTGTCTCCGTTCCTAAGTGCTGCATTGAGCGACGGGAAGAAAACAATATCATGACTACGCAGCACGTTGCCACGTTGAAAAATGGTCCCTCATCACGAGGCAATGCCAACTCATTCAGAGAACCGTCGGCTGCGTTCTTAATCTAATTGTTCAGAACCGTTACTTGAATTATCAAATGACGGAGAATTCCTCTTTCTACAAACCAGGAGGCGTTTTAGACCGTTTCTCCGCGGTGTGTACCAAGGTTTTGCTTTCCATAAGACATGGGTGGAGGGGAGGGGAGGGGAGGGGAGGAGGGGGGGGGCAAGCAAGGTAGAGAAATATCTCCAACCCTGTTGTGTGAATGCACTGCGTAGGCTGCCGGGGTCTTTTATTCAGGCTCCCAATAATATTGGCTAATTGCTAGATTTCTCCTGCTTCTCTCAACTTGCATCACGAGTGGGCGTGGAAGGGTTTAGAGCAGGGGTATATTGCTACTGACAGAGTACTGTGTTCTGATTCTCTCTCTCTCCCTCTCTCTCTCCCTCTCTCCCTCTCTCTCTCTCTCTCGCTCTCTCTCTCTCCCTCTCTCTCTCTCTCTCTCGCTCTCTCTCGCTCTCTCCATTCTTTGCCCTTCTCACAGACGCATTTCTCTGGCAGATTCCCTTGAGAGAGGTTTCCCCAGAATCTACGTAAAAGGAATCCTACCCACGCCGTGGTCTTAGGAGCATCTAATTTTCATCCTCCCTCGCTCGTTCGATCGCACACGAACGCACAAACACACACGCTTCCTCTCTCCCTTATTAGACACTGTGTCCCGGTGTCTCCCTGCACTTTCGCGCCAACGCTTTAATGTTCTCGCTTTTTCTTTCCTCTTTCTCTCCGCCTCTTAACTTCTTAACGGCGGGCTTCTCCTCTCTCTACCTACCCCCCCCCCAACCCACCCCCACCACAACCTGATGGATCCTCTGTGGGAGGCAACATCTCCCTCACACTGCAGCCGTGGGCCCTCGCGCTGATAAATGGCATGCCGGGCCCACCAGCTATGCGTGGGGGGGCCAGATAAGCTTTAAGTTAAGACGAAGGGAAGGGCTCCGAACGGATAGTTTGATTAGAAGGCTGCACCTCAGTTAGGAGTTAGGAGCATTCGACCAGGCACAGACAAGGTTTAATGAAATCTAAGGAAATATATATAAATCACTCCAGTGCAATGTAGAGAAATGACCGTCTTCTGCAGGTCAGATTGTAGCTTAACTGAAATTGGTTGTCCATACATCCATCCATTATCCGAACCGCTTATCCTGCTCTCAGGGTCGCGGGGATGCTGGAGCCTATCCCAGCAGTCATTGGGCGGCAGGCGGGGAGACACCCTGGACAGGCCGCCACGCCATCACACAAGGCCAACACACACACACACATTCATACCTAGGGATAATTTAGTACGGCCGATTCGCCTGACCTGCATGTCTTTGGACTGTGGGAGGAAACCGGAGCCCTCGGAGGAAACTCCACACAGAGGATGAACCGGGACGACCCCCAAGGTTGGACTACCCTGGGGCTCGAACCCAGGACCTTCTTGCTGTGAGGTGACCGCGCTAACCACTGCTCCACCGTGCCCAAAAATTGGTTTGTATTGACTGAAAAAATACTTTCTTAATAAGTCACTTACTTGTGCTCCTTGGCCAGCTGATGAGCCAAAGAGAATGCGGTTGGATCGCGGTCCAGGGCCAGGATCGTGACATCATTAGTGCTGTCCAGAATTGCTTTGGCATGGCCCCCACCTCCAAATGTCATATCAAGGATGACCTGCATGCAAAGGTTATATCAATATGACCACAGTATTACTCAATATGCAGTTTGACTCAAAACTGTCTCTTTATTGTGGACAAATTAGTATTGCGGCTGGGTACTCTGTCCACCAGTCATTGATGAGTTTAGACAGGGGTTTGAATTCAGAGGCAGAAATTAAAACAAAACAGCAAATATAGACGCTACTTGGGACTAATTGTCTGACATTCTTGTGTAAGAAGTGGGGTTGTTGCGATGCGTCTAGTGTGTTGGTGTAGTGTTCTGTGCCTGTCACGTCTCACTCTCAACCTTCACCGCTGGCTAGCAGAAATGTGAACAGGACAGCCGAGCACGTAAGTCTCTCCCTGCCAGTACACAGCCTCTCCAACAGCAAGCCCTATGTAGCGCCTCCTCATGGCGACACACAGTAACTGGGTACACCTTGGACCCTGGCTGAACTACAAGGGACTCGGAAGAGGTCCGGCCCCTAGACGTGCGGTACGCAGGCCCACTGGTGTGTGGACGTCCCCCTATGCTCCGTACCAGCCCCCGGCTATGGGTTAAATAGTGCCACTGCCTAGTGGCTACCTTGGGGGGGGGGGAGGAACAGGCTACGGGAGTAAACCCCTACAGAAAACCAACATCCACAGTGCCGTTTGTTTCACCGCCATTTACTGTAAGGCGACTTTGAGCGTTAGAAAAGCGCTATATAAGTTTGACTTATTAATATTCTTATTACTTTCCCCAAGTCAACAAAACTGCAAAACTGAACAGGAAGGAAGACAACGACTTGATACTTTTGATACTCGAAGCAAAATTGTGATCTTGTTTTGTATAATTTTTCAGCCAGCTGAGATGGTGGAGTCATTTCAAACGATGGCTCTAATTAAAAAACAATTTACTTTTTCGTTCCATGAAGTATAACATGACAGTCTTCACTGACTTTGAGTTGGTTTTTAAGCGAAATCAACTCACAAAATCAAAGATTCGTTTTCCCTTTTTACATATCAATTTGGTACATCCAACCATGGCCTCTACTGGAAAATGGTGGATTGCTCCCTCCGGGTTGGGGATGAGTTGTTGCCTCAAGTGAAGGAGTTCAAGTATCTCGGGGTCTTGTTCACGAGCAAGGGTAGGATGGAGCGGGAGATTGACAGGTGGATTGGTGCAGCATCAGCAGTAATGCGGACGTTGTACCAGACCGTTGTGGTGAAGAAGGAGCTGAGCCGCAAGGCAAAGCTCTCAATTTACCAGTCAATCTTCGTTCCAACCCTCACCTATGGTCATGAGCTTTGGGTAGTGACTGAAAGGGTGAGATCACGGATACAAGCGGCTGAAATGAGTTTCCTCCATAGGGTGTCTGGGCTCAGCCTTAGAGATAGGGTGAGGAGCTCGGATATCCGGAGGGAGCTCGGAGTAGAGCCGCTGCTCCTTCGCATCGAAAGGAGCCAGTTGAAGTGGTTCGGGCATCTGATTAGGATGCCTCCTTTGGAGGTTTTCTGGACATGTCTAAATGGGAGGAGACCCCGGGGTAGACCCAGAACTCGCCGGACAGACTACATGTCCAATCTGGCCTGGGAACGCCTTGGGATCCCCCAGGAGGAGCTGGAGGGCGTTGCTGGGGAGAAGGACATCTGGAGTGCCCTACTTAGTCTGCTGCCACCGCGACCCGACCCCGGAGAAACAGCTGAAGATGAGATGAGATGAGAATTTCCTTCTTCTCCTGTGGTGCTACCACTGCACGACCCCTCCGGTGGCTGGGAAGGGCAGAGACTAGCCGTGGGGGTCCTTCCATACATGTGGAGTCACCAGACACTTTTTTTTCACCTGGCAGCCGCAGGTTTCTGCAGAGGATCGTCAACATTTGGAACCATTTTACCCTAAATGGCAATGGCACATATTGAGGTAAATTCCTAGAATATCTAAATTATACCAATTAAACTATAGAAATAAAGAGTGTGCTAAGATTCGTACGCAGTTTAAAGTAATTCTCCAAAATTAGGTTGCACTAACGAATATTGGCATTTCCTTGCAATGGTGCGTTCTTCTTCTATGGCACATCCTTATGTCAGTCCCCACCACGGGGGAGGGTGAAGCTTCGGAATGAAAACAGGAAACAGTTTTTCTTTGTTTCTGCAAGTGTTGCATATGCACACCCTTCAGTAACTCTGAGCTGAGGGTACATCTTGTAGCATCTTGTAACACAAACACGCGTGCACACAACACAATTACACACTGACAGCCTTAAGCCGATGTGAGTCATCAACCTTGCCTGCTCAGAAATGTTTTTCTCAGCTCAGCCTGCAGTTCGGGCCGGGCAACGATCGAGCCCCAGTGCTCACAGTCCTGTCCGCCAAGATTTCACAGTTACGACAGTTACATGAGTAAATGTCACTGTAAAAAAAAAAAGAAAGAAGAAAGTAAAACTTAAGTCTACACCACTTTGTCTGTGATTAGTCAGCGTGTGAGTATCCACAGCACGACAGATCAGACCCTGGTGGGATTTCATGTCTTCACGGTTACCAGAAGGGTTATGAAGCTCGTTGCAGGCAAACTTTGTTGGAGTCAGTTAATGTTTGGGGGGGGGGGGGAGAAAAATATGCACACCAGTTTGTTTTGCTGACAATTTCATAATGGGCAGAGTCGATCATAATGGGTAACAGAAGCCTGATAATTTCACTCCAAAATCTGTTTGTTTATAAAATGTCACATTATGCTGCAATTAAAGGGACATTTCACACAAAATACATCAACCCATTAAATGCCCTAAAATGAAATTACTTTCTCATATAAAACGTTCTCCAACAACCTTGAGCTTTGCACAGTTTTTTATTTTGGGTTTTTCCTCATTTTTTTCTCCCCAACTGTATCCGGCCAATTACCCCACTCTTCCGAGCTGTCCCGGTCTCTGCTCCACCCGCTCTGCCGCTCCGGGGAGGGCTGCAGACTACCACAGGCCTCCTCCCACACATGTGGAGTCGCCAGCCGCTTCGTTTCACCTGACAGTGAGGAGTTTCACCAGGGGGACGTAGCATGTGGGAGGATCAGGCTATTACCCCCAGTTCCCTCCTCCCCAAACAGGCACCGCAACCGACCAGAGGAGGCGCAAGTGCAGCGACCAGGACACATACCCACATCCGGCTTCCCACCCGCAGACACGGCCAATTGTGTCTGTGGGGATGCCCGACCAAGCGGGAGGTAACACGGAGATTCGAACTGGCGATCCCTGTGTTGGTAGGCAACGGAACAGACCGCCACGCCACCCGGACGCCCTCACTTTTGTAGCTTGTGTGCAATTTCTTGGAATACAAATAATCAAGATATACAAGAAACAGTAAATTATCAGCAGTTCCCCAACAGTGTCTGTTTCACGCTGTCAGCTATGCACTTTCTCTCTCTCTCTCTTTTTTAGGAGCTCCTACCCTACATTTACCCTTCATTTATCCTACATTTACCCTCCATTTACCCTATATTTACCCTCCATTTACCCTATATTTACCCTCCATTTACCCTCCATTTACCCTACATTTACCCTAGATTTGTCATGCTAACTGGTATCTACCATGTGAACGGATGAGATGCAACAACATTGGTCATAGTCTCAATGTTTGAACTCAGATGTGGAATATTTATTTCAGCGGGGCGGCATGGCTCAGGAGGTAGAGCCTAGGAGGAAGGTCTAGTAATCAGAAGGTTGCTGGTTCGATCCCCAGCTCCTCCAGACAGCATGTCAAAGTGTCCTTGAGGAAGACACTGAACCCCGAACAGCTCCTGACGAGCAGGTTGGCGCCCTGCATGGCAGCCTCCATCAGTCTGTGAATGTGTGTGTGAATGTGTGTGTGAATGGGTGAACGTGAGACTGTAAAGCCCTGCGAGTGGTGGGTAGCCTAGAAAAGCGATCTATAAATGCAGTCCATTTACCATTCAGCCACTAAATTGGCCGGGTAAGTAAGTGAATGAATGCATCCCAACGTCGGGAACCCGTGCTTCCCTCTACGTCAGAGGAGGGAAGATTATGACCGTCCCCGACCATCCTCTTCATCTGATGAAGAGTGTTCCCCGGCCTCTGTGTGCACATCCTTCGCCTTTTAAGAACGGGAGACTGGTCACGCCACACTTCATGGTGTTGTAATGCTAGCGCCGGTCTTTTTTATTTTATCTAAGCTTTGCTAATCTTCGACCGAGTCTGTTTCACTCTGTTCCCATTCGGGCTCATTGAATCAGCTATCAGCACACAAAACAATCCATCACCTCACCCGAGGGTCTCAGGACAGGGTGTTGTGTTGCTGTAAAGCCCACCGAGGCAAATTTGTCATTTGTGATACCGGGCTACACAAATACAGTTGACTTGACCCTCACCCGTCTCTCTCGCCTGGGCAGCCGGGGCAGCTCCTGGGGCAGAAGGTAAGAAAGAAACACTTTTGGGGGGGGGGGGTCCCCCCTTTTTCTCCCCAATTGCATCCGGCCAATTACCCCACTCCTCCAAGCCGGCCCGATCTCTGCCCCACCCCCTCTGCCGATCTGGGGAGGGCTGCAGACTACCACATGCCTCCTCCGATACATGTGGGGTCGCCAGCCGCTTCTTTTCACCTGACAGTGAGGAGTTTCACCAGGGGGGCTTAGCGCGTGGGGGGATCACGCTATTACCCCCAGTCCCCCCCCCCCCGAACAGGTGCCCCGACCGACCAGAGGAGGCGCTAGTGCAGCGACCAGGACACAAACCCACATCCGGCTTCTCACCCGCAAACACGGCCAGTTGTGTCTGTAGGGACGACCGACCAAGCCGGAGGCAACACGGGGACTCGAACCGCCAACCCCCCATGTCGGTAGGCCACGGAACAGACCACCACGCCGCCCGGATGCCCAAGAAACAACATCTGGATGGGAATTTTGAATCATGTGTAGCTGAGACTTAAAATAAATAAATAAATAAATGAATTAAGTAAAATTTACATCAAATAAATAAATAAATCATCTTAATTTGATCCTGATTTGCACCCAGAAATAACTGGGAGGCTTGTCGACAGCCATTCAAAAAAAAAAAAATAACAGTCTTGCTCACGAGCTTGAGCTCCATTACCATTTACGTTAAATGAGTTGTAATTAAAACAAACGAAGACCAGGCAAAAGACGAGGCCGGCGCAACACACTCCTCCCATCATTGTAATAATTAGCTTGGGTCCATTTTTTTTTTATTCTTTTTTTTTTTTTTATGAATGTTACCCAAACAACATATTCCTGAGAGCAGGAGGATTACCCCCTCCACCAGAAAACCACACAAAAAATAATAAAAAAATAAAAAAAGCAGAGGAAAACATGGCGAACGTGACATTTGCATCTATCAGGTTCTCGACGCCGTTCATCTCGGCCCGGCGCTGCTCGGTGCCGTCGGTGAACGCTGCTTTCTGCCAGGCGGCAGACGGCACAGAAGGAAATGTCTGCTATTTCCCCACAAAAACATTAAACGCCTCGATCGATAAGTGACGTGGAAGGTGGTGTGTGTGCGTGCATGTGTGAGGGGGGAAGTGATCAATGGCGTTCCCCTCTCCCTTCCAGAGCCCGCCCGGCAGCAGATGGGAGGGGGTGTGGGCTGCTGGGATGACTCACGCGCATAATGAACCTGCCTGTTGTGCTATCCAATATAAACCGGGGGGGGAAAGGAAACACAACAGAAACGCACAAACTGCAAGGAAGTCTCGCCTCCGTCCAAACGGCAGACGCGGGGCAGCTGAGAGACGAGCCGCTGTTCTGTGGGGAGCGGTGTGGTATTCTTAACGCAACATCCCCCCCCCACCACCACCACCACCACCACCACCCCCCCGGCACCCCCTCCACAAACACACCTTAACATAGTTGTGGTCGAAACAGGGCAGATAATGCCTATTCTTGGATGATGCAAACTGCAACAACAACAAAAAAAAAAGAAGCCCACAGTTATTCCTGGAATGGTACCCACCTGATCCTCATCTAACAACTGCACAGTACTTTCTGCCACGCAGGCGGGGTGACAGAATCAGAACCAGAATCACTTTGTCGTGTCCCACAGCCCACAGCAGTGCAACACAAAGACAAAAACACATAGCCACACTACAAGAACACGCATACCCAAACTAACACACATCCAAACTAGAAATAAAAAAAAACACCGTCCGGCAGAACCAACGCCAGCCAGGACGGCAGTCGGAACCGCCGGTCCGCATGGGCTAGCGGTTAGCTTAGCCTGCCCCGCTTCCGCGCCCCGTCAGACCGCCCTCGGTGTTACCTCTCTGGGCGACGCTCCGGGCAGGGTCGTCGTCCGTGGGCCCCCAGGATGCACCGGACCGGGCTCCCTCACCCCGCCCAACGCCGGCTCTCCCAGCCAGACACCCTCAGCCCACCTCCCCGCACTCCACACAACGACACTAAAAACACAGTCGAGGCTGGGCGTGGCCGCCGCCAGACCGCCCTCGGTGTTACCGGAACTGCCGGTCTGCCTGGACCAGCAGTTAGCTTAGCCTGCCCCGTTTCCGCGTCCTGTCAGACCGCCCTCAGTGTTACCTCTTCGGGCACAACTCCGAGCAGGGCCGCGGTCCCTGGGCCCACAGGATGCACCGGACCAAGCTCCCCCAGCCGGTCCAGCGCCGGCTCTCCCGGCCAGCAAACCAAGACAAACCTAGGTGCAGATGTGGACAAGGACGCTGCACGGACGGTACTGGGTGAGGCCGCCATAAAGGTGAATTCGCGCCGCCATCTTCCCCCCCCGGAAGCGGAATAGAAACAAACGCTCATAACCATCTGCAGAAGGGGCAGCAATCTATGCAGACACATTTGACGCATCTGTGAAACCACGTTAAAGCCTGCCTGTTAGGTTCAGGGCTGTTATTAAATGGAAAAATAACTATCATAATATACGATTCCTGAACGGTTGTCATCAAAGTCCTGCGGTGTTACCTACAACACCCAACAAACAGTATACTGTTGCCGACTGAAAATATCCAACTTGTCGTGGTTGAGGGGTTAGGGCTGCACAGAACAACAAAAAAAAATAAAACAAAAAAAATGCTGAAAATAAATATTTACTGCAAAAAAAAAATCCAATCCTGTAAGTTTATGGGTTAATTTACAAGGCCAACCGAAACCCTTGAGCCTTTACACGGAGGGAAAACAAGCTTTACCGAGGCCGCCAATGTCATTCAGACGGTTTCTCCTTATAATAGAAATTCGGCTATTTCTGCCCCTGGACAGACGAAACAAAACTCCCCCGAAAGACTTGTCCATAATGTGTTTGGCATTTGTAATAATGATTGCCACTGAAGTTGGAGTGAGTCATTCCCATCTGGTTATGTCATGCTGAGGGGGGTCTCGGCAAAACTCCCAGCGAGTCGACCAGAATCGGGCGTGAAGGCAGCCCGGAAGACCACCTACCCACAGCAGTAATAACCCATCACGAAGCTCCTGTCTCTGTGAATGGAGAGACCAGCACCCCAGTGATGCTCACAGGTTGTTCTGTACTCTGTTATAGCCTCTATTCGGCCTGTGTAATATCTGCCTTTCCCAGCAGAGGGAACAGGAGAGTTAGGAGTGGCCCGAGTGGTGCAGTCCAACAGTGCAGCTCCAAGGCAGCAGAATGCAGGACAGTTTAGCAGCGGGCCAACAGCATTCCTAAATACACCTTTTCTCCCCAGAAGGACCAGGTAACACACATCCCACTTTCACCGCCTGCGCCGCAGCAAAAGAGGGACGGCGGCAGCATTCACACAGCAATCCTCCTTACTCCGGCAAACGGCATTTGCATATTAGGGAAACTTTCACCACACCGACCGACTCGCACGGAGTAACAGGCAGAGCCGGGAGATATGAAAAACAAGGGGCCGTGAGTCGGTGTTCATTCTCTGGCTGGATTCATTAGGAAAAGGGGGCCAGGAACCTGAGAGAAGGCAGAGAGTACTCACCTAAATCCTACTTGTGACTCCCCGGCCCAGGTCAGTTACAGCGGGGGATCTAAAATGTCACTGAGGGGAGTTTTTACAGATCCTGTTACACTAACAGACAGACCATTAGGGAGACAGATACATGGGTATAGGATCGCTTTCCTCGTCGCGTCCGTTGCCATAGCAAGGGTGGAGGTACCCGGTTTGCATTTCTCTCCATTACACAAAAGTTCAAGGTACGATGTGAGCACACACAAAACTGACAGGTTTTGTGCCGTGGGTGCGTGGTGCGAGCGGCTGAACCCGCGGGTGGCGACGACGGAGGTCCTCGATGGCTGCGGGCCCGCGCGGCCGGGTAGCGCGGCCATCTACCTGCATCAGTCGGAGCCCGAACCCGCGCTTTATAAACTACCCGAGACCGTAAACCGCCGGGGGGGACACTTCCCTGGCGTTAAAGTTACTCGCTTAGTATTGAAGTTACACGTCCGGCAAATGGTTTAAGCACTGATCGGCACTGTGGAAAACAGCTCAAATTCCACCGCGCTTTATCGATGATAAGGTTAAGCATTTCCTTTTGGTTCCCTCGATGTGGACGAACCCCACCGATAGTTCTTAGCTCCGAAGCTTAACAGATGGAAAAAAAGTTCCTTTTTTTTAATTACAACGCCTGAAACACTGGCCGGTAGCGGGACTGCACAGTATGATGCTAGATAAACTAAAGCCATAAGGGTTGTGGGTGAGTATAGGCCTAAGTGTGTACACCGGGCTGTGTGAAGGGGGTGGTGGCGGTGGCGGTGGCGGTAGGGTGGGGGGTCAAAACAGATGGCAAGTGAGAGGGGACAAACTCATCAAAGGCCATTAAAGCTTCCAGCAATTACTCTGTCAAGAGGTTATTATGTTGATCGTGATCAGTGAGACCGATGCCTGGGACGCATGTGGTCCCCTGCTCCACCTTCAAGCTTTAAGCGGACCGACCTGAAAATGTTGCCTTTGCATACTGTGTTTAGATCTGTGCATGTGTGTGTGCGTCTGTGTAAACGAGTAAGAGAACAGCACAAAAAAGAAGAAGAAGAAGAAGAAGAAGAAGAAGAAGAAGAAGAAGAAGAAGAAAGAAAAAAAAAACACGGACAAAAAAAACTTGCCGGGGTTGGGGATTTCCGACGGCCGTTCTGTATGTTAAGCTAATCTCCCTTTTGTCGACGGAATGCTGCAGAGTTACAGCAAACACTGACATTCCTCGTCTGTTGAGTGTCGCCTGAAATCTTTTGGCGAGAGTTTAAACAAAAGGTGCACCGGCGGGTATTTGAACCAGTTAAGACACGACGAACCTGCAGGAGTCAAAACATCCTTGGCTCATTTGACTACGATAAGACACACCTGAAGTGGTTTTGGGACTCTTCCCCAGTTTCCCTTGCCCCCCCCCCCCCAAATTGACGGCGCACATGAATCCTTTCGGAAAAACATGCTCGTGCGCGCCATATTCAACTGTGGTGTAAACGGAAGGCCTCGGCTTTGCTTCCTGTGCGCCATCACGGCAGAGATTGAAGCCGTGAAGGTTATTGCTGGTGCACGGCCGGCTTGGCGTATTCTCTCATGCCAGGGGCTCTGGCGAGACTGTGCTCAAGAAGGCTTATATGTTCAAATATATTCCATGGTTCCATATAAAAATGGAAATGAAACACTGTAAATGGAAAAAAAGAAGCAATATAAACATGATTTAGCTCGTGAAAAACAAAAACACTCATCATACGAGGCTCGTAAACTACTCCTATCTCAACGTTCAGCATACCCGAGAGACAAATGTGTACCAGTAGCAGTGACCCCCCCCCCCTTATTTGCCTGCTGTACTGCAAACATCGATTACCAGAAATATTTCATTTATTCGTGAATTGATGAATAGTGTGGGAAAGGGGCCACAGGTATATATATATATATATATATACACAAGGTTTATATGAGTCAAAGCTGGAAGGAAAAAATAGAAGGGAAAAAAACTATTAAGTCTGTCTTTACAGCTTTACTGTATTAAGGACGACAGGGCGCCTACCCTTTTTTTCTCACCGCACAATGAAGGCGATAAAAATACTTTGACTTTAACCGGTAGCCCTTATTTGATTACATAATTTCCTGTGAAATTTAGGAATAAAGCTTTTTTAATATATCAAAAAACATAAGAGCTATAAATCTATAAAAACACAAGTAAAAAAAACAGTCTTTCTAAAAGTCTGTTTTGTTTTATAAAATACTTTACGCTAGTTACAAGCCGGGCTTACTTAGCTTATTAGCCATTAGCAAGCTGTGATGCTAACGGTTTACAGAAAAAAGCCACTTTATTTGGCATTGTATTCTTACAACGAATGTGTTCTCTGCATTGAACCGTCCTATTGTATAGGAGCAGTGGGCAGCTGCAGCGCCCGGGGACCAACTCCAGTAGTTTTTCCGACTGCCTTGCTCAGGGGCACAGACAGCAGCATTAACCATAACATGCATGTCTTTTTGATGGTGGGAGGAAACCGGAGCACCCAGAGGAAAGACACGCAGACACGGAGAGAACATGCAAACTCCCACACAGAGGACGACCCGGGACGGGCTGGGGTTCGAACCCAGGACCTTCTTGCTGTGAGGCAACAGTGCTAACCACTGGGCCACTGTGCCTCCACGTGAAACCACCACAGTGACACAGCTTATGGACGGATAACGGCTCTGGACTGCTGATACAGTCCAGAGCCGTTATCCCTTCCAGAATTCTTAGCAAGTGAACTGTGTGTGGCAACAAAACACGAGGGACTTAATTCTTGAACAAAATCATTCTTCGAAACACACGCACACACAAACACACACATAGAAACGGGCGCATTTTTGCATTGTTAATTAACTTAGCATTAAATATTCAAAGGGGAGTATTCATCCGGTCTCGGTGTGGATTTTGCTGTCAGCAAGGAGCGCCGTTTTCACCCGTTAACAACATCTAAAGAACCTCTCCGTTTCAGTGGAAACCACATCCGTCCAGATCCACACGATCACCGGGAGCGGTCGATCACTTTAAGCAGAGCCCAGTTGTGTTTTATTCTGTTGAACGTGCACACCTTTTAAATAAACACAATCTCCCAGACAAACTCCTCCCTTTCGATGAATACTGACAGACGGTGGCCCACTGTCGACTACTGTGCTATAACAAAATATCAGCTGCTTCAAAGTATTTAGAAATAGAACATTTATAGATTTATATGCCGCCATGTTGGGGTATCTGGGGATTTCAAAAAGACATGCGCGTTAGAGCCGATACTCCTGTCCGTGCCCCTGAGCAAGGCAACGGAGAGAAGAACTGGAGTTGGTCGGCAGGCGCTTCTACACAATAGGACGGTTAAATGCAGAGAACATATTCATCGTAACCACACAGTTCTTTGTAAGGGTACAATGGCAGAATAAGGTGGCTTTCGTTTCAGGAGGATTTTTGGGGAGGAGATGGTGCCATTCAATATTTTGGGAGAAAGCACAAAAATAACTAAACACTGGATTTCCTGAATTACCTTGGTTTGATTTTTTTTTTTAATTTCCCACGTAAGAGCAACACAAAATGATGACTCCACCGGACCGTAATTGGACTTGGCCAACTACCCCACTCTTTCGAGCCGTCCCGGTCGCTGCCCCACCTCCCTCTGCTGATCCGGGGAGGGCTGCACACTACCACATGCCTCCTCCCATATACAGGGACTCACCAGCTGCTTCTTTTCACCCGACAGTGAGGAGTTTCGCCGGGGAGACGTAGCGCGTGGGAGGATCACGCTATTCCCCCCAGTTCCCCTTGACCCCTGAACAGGCTCCCCGACCGACCAGAGGAGGCGCTAGTGCAGCGACCAGGACACATACCCACATCCGGCTTCCCACCCGCAGACACGGCCAATTATGTCTGTAGGGAAGGGACGCCCGACCAAGCCGGAGGTAACACGGGGATTCGAACCGACCATCCCCGTGTTGGTAGGCAACGGACTAGACCGCCATGCCACCCGGACGCCCTGCGTAGTGACTTTTGAGCGTTAAATGGTTGATCACTATAATCGTGATCGCTATAAGCAATAAGTTTCCACCGTTGCCCCATTTGAGAGCAAGGTAGCCTCTGGTTGAGCAGCTGTTGCTTCTGTCAAGAGGGGGGCCGGGGCCAGCAATACTGCCAGCCAATGGGAGCAGCAGATCATGAATAATACTATCATTATGTTGTTGACTCCTGAAAACTTGTGGCGAAAATGTTTTTTATGAGTTTCATAATTTATGATTCACAGCAGTTGTGCAATTTCCTGAAAAAAAAGGAAAATTTAACCCCCCACCCCCCCACCCCCAGCTTTAAAAACGTCCTGCAATGTAAAGGCACGCATCTCCAAGCATCTCCAAAGCAGATGGAAACCCTATTCGTCACCAACAGCACGTCAACCTTTTCAAACAGACTGAAGGAAAATGTCAACCCGGGGAGCCCAAACTGTTCTGTCATAATTTTACGCCCAGTTAAATATCTCGCCGGAATGATCAGGTCTTTAATAAACCCACTGCCTCTCCCTCCTTACTTCAGATCATGGCACTTGAGTTTCAATATCACACAGCAGTATGGGGGAGGACAGAGGAAACAGGGAGGGAAGATATATCGCTCCATCAACGCCCCTGGAGATGTTTCTAGATGTTACCAGTGCCATCAAAAACTCCTGTCCCTGTCCTCCTCTTCATAAAGCTCTTGTCAACCTTCCGCCCACGGCGGGGAGTCCTGAGACCGGCTCTTACACACATGGTGGTGACTGAGGGAGATCTCGGGAGGAGCATGTATGGGAGGCACTAACACCTCCTGTAAAACTGTAAGCCAATAAATCAATGTCTCGGGTTTGTGACTAACACGAGGCAGGAAGCGGTATTCCTACTGATCAGCGGGCCGCTTTGTGCTTCGGCGAAAGGGATGAGAAAGGCAATCAAATCACCGACCTTAGAAGAACTAGATTTAGTATATAGCTATGAGGGCCCGGTGATTTATCAACATCGTTTACAGCCCGATCACAACGAAAAGCCCCGCCGCACAAAGCCACGGCTCGGAAAACAAGCGCCGACGGCAAAACACACGCAGCGAGCATATTCCGGCGGTGTAAAACGTCTTGTATAGTACATAAACGAGGTCAAACGGGAGAGAAGAAGAAATCTCCAAGCAAGCCCCTCCCACCTCACGGCGGCTGTGTATTGTAAAGAACTTACGTGTACACAAAACTAATCGAGAAGGACCTCAATCGTCTGAACCTCTTGGGGGTTAGTTATGAAATGTGCAAATTGAAAATATGACGTCAAATGACTAAAATTCAGATTCGGTGAGATTCTACTATGCAGCCCAAAAATATGAAGTTGGGACTTAATCTGTAATTGCCTCACCTCTTGCTGTATGACAATCATGTTATCAAGCAATAATATTTGCGCAGAATGTTGTGTAAATACCCCCCGATCAACTTAACGTGTGCGTTTATCATCCGGCTGCAGCAAGTATAACGTCTTACAAAGGAACGTAAAGCTCAGTGGGGACCTGGTTCGGAGGCAATGAGTGACACCTGGGAAAGAAGTGATTGGGTATTGAAAGAGATGGAGAAGGAGACTCCTCTAGTGCATGCATGAGTCATCACTCTCCACCCCCGCCCCCCTGCCAAACCGACTGTTTGTGCCTTGCAGGTTGGAGATTCACTGAGCTATGTTTTCTATGCTGGGAAGGTTCGACCCGTCTGTAGACGAATGTTGGCCTGAACAGTCAAATCACCATAACGATGACACCACCAGGTAAATCTGCATGTGGATTAAAACATTTTTAAGTGTAAAATATGAGCATAACCATATGTAACAATGTGCTTGTTCATTGTTATTGAGTTGTTTGTTATAATAGTGTCACCGGTCCAAGCCCACTAAAAGTACTAATACTGGATCACACACTTTGAAATATGTTACTTCTATGCCGAAGGCCAGTCTTTTTTCTGGGGCCCTGGCGAAACTCCTCACTGTCAGGTGAAAAGAAGCGGCTGGCGACTCCACATGTATGGGAGGAGGCATGTGGTAGTCTGCAGCCCTCACCAGATCGGCAGAGGGCAGTGACCGGGACGGCTCGGAAGAGTGGGGTAATTAGCCAAGTACAATTGAGGAGAAAGGGGGGGGCACGTGGGAGGATCATGCTATTCTCTGCCCCCCCCCCTCGAACAGGCACCCCAACCGACCAGAGGAGGTGCTAGTGCAGCGACTAGGACACACCCACATCCGGCTTCCCACCCAGACAGACACGGCCAATTGTGTCTGTAGACCAAGCCGGAGGTAACGCGGGGATTTTAACCGCCGATCCCTGTGTTGGTAGGCAACGGATTAGACCGCCACGCCACCCGGATGCCCCCAAACCAAAGGCCAGTTTTGTCTGCATCTCTAAACATGTAATATCGTCTCCTATCGTCAGAAAAGAGACAAATTGCACCCACTCCTACTTTGGAACCTGTTTGTCAAGGCAAAGAGTTTCACAAACCAAAAGAGAACATTTTCTGTTATCGATGAAGAAGCTTCAGGAAGTCCATCTGTACAACTTTAGACAAGTCACACACACCACATACACCTCTGTGGTCTCCTGATTCTGGAGAGGCATTCATTCTGACTGTCTACTGAGAGGAAGACATGAGCGAAATAATAAGCAAAACCAAGGCTGCTACCAGAACTCACTGTAGATATTCTGCAGTATAAGAAGGTAAGATACAGGGTTTGTGAAAATTTCCACCAGGTACAGCTATTTCTTTTAAGCTTTTTGTGAGAGCATACCACCAGCATGTGGTCCATATCTGCAACACTCCACAGTGTCTCTTTCACAAAGTTGTGGCACCCGAACTCAGTGGCATCACATGGTGTGGAACAGTCCACTCGGGGTGCATACCAATTTAGGAATCCAAGTCAAAACAAAACCCAAGACCCAAATAAACCCCCGAGATCCACCCGCCACCCTCACCCTTCCAACAGCACTGCATGTACACTCACAACAACAACAGGCGCCCCGGCCGACCAGAGGAGGCGCTAGTGCAGCGACCAGCACAAATACCCACATCCGGCTTCCCACCCGCAGACACGGCCAATTGACCTTTCGCAAAGTACCGCTCCAGAACGGTGCTGGTCCAATCCTACCTTAGCAACGGTCCGTCAAGCTTTCAAACACACAGCAAAATGCTGAAACGGTGTGCCTATGGGATCTGCAAATGGGATACTAGATATCTGAAAAGTTTGGAGGGGCGCTCATTTTCTTTCCCTTCCTGAAACCCAGAACGCAAGAAGCGCAATGTGGGCAATAGATTTGGCAGTATAGCAGAACCCCACGGCCAGCTTAATCCATCCAGAATCAACAAAAATACCCGTCTGCTCCAAGCTAAGCTAGCTACTAGCTATTATTGCTAGCTAATACAGCTAACGTATCATTACTGCTACTTTTGCCCACACAATGCGCTGATTTCTTCCTTCATGTTTTGCTGTTTTCCCGCTACTTCCTGGATAGTTCTGAAATGCTTGACGGGCATAGCAACAGTAACTAAGGGGGGCGGGGCTTAGCGAAAGGTCAATTGTGTCTGTACTGTAGGGACGCCCGACCAGGCCGGAGGTAACGCGGGGATTCGAACCGGCGATTCCCCTTGTTGGTAGGCAGCAGAGTAGACCGCTAGGCTACCCGGGCGCCCTAAAAAGACACAAACTTAGTGAAAACTCCTGAACATTTGTCTCAAATTTCAGGTCGATATCTCTACGCTTTCATGAATTATTGCAAAAAAACAAAAATGAAATAAGCTATTTTGATAAAATGTGATTGGATTGTATAATGAAACCCTACGAAATATCAAAAACCCGAAAATCTGGCTTGGTCCGGAGACGCTCCGTACCTGATTCGGTGACGATCGTAGGAGTATTCAAAATGGCGGAAGATCGCGGAAGGTCTCTCTAGGGTGAAGTGGGCGTGGCTTCTTTCTGTTCCCCTGGATCCACAGAATCCAGGGGAACAGAATTTTGTGTGTGTGTGTGTGTGTGTGTGTGTGTGTGTGTGTGTGTGTGTGTGTGTGTGTATGTGTGTGTGTGGGCCCTGTATGATAGCCTGGCCGCCTGCCGCCCAATCACTGCTGGGATAGGCTCCAGCATCCCCGCGACCCGTAGAGCAGGATAAGCGGTTCGGATAAAAGTTATAGGGCAAAACGTAAAGTTTGATATTATAGTGCCACCACCTGCCCAACCTTTATATATCTATATATCTATATCTATCTATCTATCTATCTATCTATCTATCTATCTATCTATCTATCTATCTATCTATCTATAGATAGATAGATAGATAGATAGATAGATAGATAGATAGATAGACCCCCCCCCCCGAGTAGTGGGTGAGATTTCCGACCTATCAGCCAAGTTTGGGAACTGTAACTGTTACGGTTTCTGAGACCCAGATACTTTTAGGTAGAAGAAGAAGAATAATCCTAACAGATACAAGAGGGGTCCAGCAGCTTCACTGCTTGGACCCCTAATGATAACAATAATAATAATAATAATAATAATGATAACAACAATAATAATAATAATAATAATAATAATGATAATAATAACAATAATAATAATAATAGCAATGATAATAATAATGGTAACAACAACAACAATAGTTTACCTATTTGAAAAGAGCTTTTCAAGACAAAGACACTTTACAGAAAGGAATTAAAAGAGAATAATTCAAATAAAACAAAATTAAAATGAACACAATGTAAAAAGACAAGATGGTGAGAAGACTGGAAAAGGTGTGTTTTGGTGTATTGCGTGTTCTTTGAAGGGGGTGTGAGTCTAAGTTCCCTGTGTGTGTGTGTTTGTAATGATTTTCTCAGGCAACAAATTGACAGGTATTTGTTTGTGTCAAGGGAAAGACATTTGTGTGGTTTAATGCGCCTGTTTGTTAGACGTGATAGACGTGTGTATAGAGCGTTCCCTTCGCTGAATTAAACCAAATCTGATTCGCCACTTTTAAATGCCAAGTTAATGCAGAGCAGCACCCAAAATAATATAAAACAACAATAAACTCAAGTGGCGCTTAATTTACCTTTGGTGGGCCAGCAAAGTGTCAAAAACAAGAAACTCTGGCTTGACCGTGTGGTTTATGGATATCTTTGCATTACGAACCCTAGTTACAGGTGTAAAAGATCCACCCATCCATTATTCACACCGCTTATCCTGCTCTCAGGGTCGCGGGGATGCTGGAGCCTATCCCAGCAGTCACTGGGCGGCAGGCGGGGAGACACCCTGGACAGGCCGCCAGACCATCACACAGGGCTCTCCTTTAAAAATCAAAGTGCCAAGGAGTAAAGCAGGCCTGCTGTGAACTTCTGAAGTCTTGAAGAGTTTCACATGTCAGCACAGCAACACAGTACTGTGATACTGACCTACAGTATTTCTATCACTACATTCCTCACCATCGCTTTGTTTGAATACTGCTTAAGAACTCTCGCGTTTTTCCCACAATTAGATATTTAGAGAAGACGTTCATCGTCATTTTGAACCCAATTTTTGGACTTCGACTGGATAGAAAAAATTTTCACACCGGCAAAAACCACCGAAATTTCAGTTAAGATACATTTGCCGATATCTTACAGCAAATAATGCTTCTCCTGAACGCCACTTTACAGTCACAGCACCACATAACTGCTGTACGACTCAGTGTCCGTGCCAGGGTTCATCGGGGGCCATGCGATTTCGTGGCTATCTGTGACGCAGCTGTCAAAAACCCACTAAATCCGTCAGTCAAGAAGTGGAACACGAGTCCTCCCGCGTCCAACCAGAAACCACGAGGGCAGGACAATTAGCCACGTGATGCTGCTTTTTAAACATGCCACTGCAGACTTTTAACACAAAAATCGTAGTATTTAAAACTTGTGAGGGAATGTAGTCTCCCAGCTCCCGGGCATGGTGTGGTATAAGCCAGAACACGTCAGAGAAACACCGAAAAAGCTCCTAATTTGTTTTAACAAGAACAACTGAGAAATAAGGTCAAACATGATGCTGCTGATCTATTCAAAATGACTATACGCTCCGTTGGCGCTTCCTCTGAAAGATTTCTCTTAAGTGTAACACCATTGTCAATACAGTGTGCAGGAAACAATGCAAACTATATATAGCCCAAATGAAACAGGGATGAAACTGAAAGGAGAGGCTGGAATCATGTAACTATATTCACAAAATGTAAAGAGGCATCAGGAGAGATGGCCTCCTCTCCCGAAGGTGAATTTCATGCTACTAAAGGAAGACAAAAGAAGAACAGGGCCAAGTCCATTAGGCAGTGTAAAGGGGAGTCGAGCTAATTGAAGACCCCATGGTGGAAGACGTCGTAATAGGGGAGAGCTGTAGCGGCATTTAAGGAGATGCTTCTGGTTGTTTGAAGGCCGGTTTGACAATACTCACAGAAATAAAGGAAAACAGAGAATGGAAGGGAAGGATGGAAATATGGATGGAGGGGAGGGGGTGAGGGAGTAAGGGATAGATGGAGGGAGGGAGGGAAAGTGAAGGAGGTTCTAGATTGGGCTGTCCTTCGTGCAGATCTATACTTGAATGTTGTGATAAAGTCGATGCCCGAGGCCTTCCCAAGATGGGTATTATAATCAGCCCTCCGATGTTTGGCACATGTCTAGCCGTGGAAAGAAGAAAAAGAAAAAAAAAGAGGGAGGTGTACGGGTGACTGATTATATAGTATTTCAATCCAGATCCACCTCAAAAACCGGGTAAGGCACAGAAGCACAATCGCAATCCGATGCAGCGAGTCATATAATCTTCACACGGCTCATACAGCCAACACTGCAGATTTGACGAGCTGGATGGAATGTTCCACATCTTTCCATATGGATGGCTTCCAAGTCTGTTGGGGGGCTGGCAACACAACGAACCCGACTCTTCATGGAATTGGAAAGGAATAAAATGCCACGAGGTTTGGAGGTAAAACAAATTAAATTAAAAAAAAAAAACTTGCGTGTTGGCCTGGTCTGACTAAGTACTGGAATAAAAGTATCCTAGTTTTGTTAAATAGTGCATGTTGTGGAGAATCCTAAAGATTAGAGGACTCTTCATACTCAGGAGAGGTCCAAATCCTTTTTAAGACAGAACATATTGTCCATTTTAAATTTACAAACATGCTTTTAAACTGAGCTTGTGCTGTGTAGCCCATAGGGGTATAAGAAAATATTGATACACTCAAAGAGATGTAGCAGCAGCACTGCTTGTTTCTGTAGTTTACATTATTGACCACTAGGTGGCAGATGCAGTATTGTAACAGCAGCACAACAACGGCACACAGCTAGCGCTACACTAGCTCTGTTTCTAACTACTCTGATTTGATGTGTATTGAAGTGTTTTCTTCATGACATTTTTCTCAACTTTTAATAACATTTTACAATATTTCACGGGGTTTGTAGTATATATGACTTTGTTAAAAGAAACTCAACGGTAGGGGAAATGCTCAACAAATAGGGAGCAAAATAATCCAGTGAGTCAAGTAAATTCTTTATGAGACAGTACAAGCCTGTTTCATGCCATAAGCAATCATCAGCGGTCAAAGAAGCTACACAGGGAAGAACCATTTATGTACCATTTGTGTATTTCTGAGGAAAGTAAGAAAACGCTGGATAAACAACTAAGCATAGCTGAGATATCAGAAGCCATAGGTGCATTGAAGGCTGGAAAAACAGCAGGGCCGGACGGCCTCCCAACTGACATTGACAATAAACATTTTAAAGATAAACTGATAACTCTACTTTATGATATGAGATGTAGCTCGAAGCTTACATTAATGGTTATCTATCTGCTTCAATGAGAGAGGCTTTGATTATCCTGCTTCCAAAACCAGGTAAACTAATACTAAATGTGAGAATATGTGCCCTATAAGTCTGATAAATACGGATACAAAAATCCTCAGTAAAATCTTGGCAAAGAGGCTAGAGGGTGTACTATAAGATATTGAGGGGAATGATCAAAATGGGTTTATAAAGGGAAGACAAGGGTTTCATAACGTAAGACGTGTTCTCAATATCATATATGACCAAAAGGGAGAGAGGGATACGGCTCTTCTCTGCCTTGAAGCAGAGAAGGCCTTTGATAGGGTTGAATAGGCCTATCTTTTTAATGTTAACGCTCGGTTTGGCTTTGGAGATACTTTTCGTAGTTGGATTAAATTATTACATCTCAACCCTATGGCTGAGGTACTAACAAATGAGGTGGTATCTGAGCCCTTTAATTTCACAAGAGGCTGCCGTCAAGGTTCACCTTTGTCACCACTCTTGTTTATCCTAGCTATAGAACCATTAGCTATAGCAATTAGAACTGGCAGAAAAATACAGGGGATCAAAATTCGTGACAGAGACCACAAAATAGCCCTCTTCGCAGATGATGTAATTTTGTTCCGAAAACAATTAAGACACTTCCATACCTGCACTGTTAGATCTGATTGGCCTGTTCGGTAACATATCTGGATACAAATGAAATGGTTCAAAATCATCACTTTATGTTGCTTAATGGAAATGAGAGACAAAATCCTGATCAACATATGTCTATCTTTAAGCTCTCAACCAATTTTACTTATTTGGGCATCAGAATAATGCCTCAATTAGAAAACATAGTGTCAATAAATTATGAACTTATATTGGACTCAGCTTATAAATCCATAGAAAGATGGATGCCCTTGCCTATTTCTCTGACAGGGAGAATAAACACATTAAAGATGAGCATACTACCTAATATATTTATTTCAAAATTTCCCTTTGAGTTATATTTTGAATATAAATAAGGTGCCAAAGTGCATTAAAAAGCATCATAATAGAGCTTGTTTAGCAAAAACAAACATTTTATGGGGGAAGATCCCCCCACAAGTCCAGGCTAAGCCCCAAACATCCTCAAATCCTGGAAACACCCCTGATTGTTACACTGCCTCCATAAAACGTTCACATTTTCATTTCACTGCACTCGGGACTTGTACTTGTGTGTATGTGACAAATAAAACTCTTGAATCTTGAATCATTATATAACGACGTAGCTTAAACATTGGTTAGCTAAATGTTTTGAAGCAAATTAAACAAAATTTCATTTTAGAAAATGTTTTCCAAATAAGAATTGGTTATAATTTTGTCCAATATTATTTACTTTTTCTGCATTCCATTGTTTTTCAAATAAATGTTGACAAAGCCAGTTATTTCAAATCATCGCATTTGGGAATGTGATGTATAGGTTTTGAAATGTGTCTCTTGATACAATCCTGTTTCTCATCTGCTAAGTGGATCATTTCAAGCCAGCTGTCAGCAGTTCATTTACCCGCAATATTAGATTAGCTTTTCCAGCCTTGGTTCACTGTTTACCCGGGGCCAGAGTGTCTGACATAGAGGACAATCTTAGGGTGCTGGCATCACGGAGGGAGAGTCAGGGAACCCAGGCACACAGCACCACTACTTTCAGCAACGTTGTTATTCATGTCGGCACCAATAACGCTAACCAGCCATCAGAGATGACAAAAGCCAGCCTAGTCGGAACGCTTGAGTTTGCCAGGAAGATGTGTCGGCATCGATTAATTGTCTCCGGTCCCTTACCTGTGAGGGGTAATGATGAGATGTACAGTAGGCTCACCTCAATGAACCACTGGCTTTCTTGTTACTGTAATGAGCAGGGATTCGGCTTTGTTGATAACTGGCCTTCGTTCTGGGTCTGCCAGAAATGTGTACCTCAAAAACTGTCGTTTACTCTCCAGATTAATTATGAATTGTGATGCTAAATATATTAGTAGTTGTTAGTAATTAGTATTAGTATTGAGTAGAAGCATGATCTGTGGTGATCTGTAGCGAGAGTAGGGTACAGGTGGAGGAGAGCCTGGAGAGGTGGAGGTATGCACTGGAGAGAAGAGGAATGAGAGTCAGTAGGAGCAAGATGGAATACCTATGCGTGAATGAGAGGGAGGACAGTGGAATGGTGAGGATGCAAGGAGTAGAGGTGACGAGTTTAAATACCTGGGGTCAACTGTTCAAAGTAACGGGGAGTGTAGAAGAGAGGTGAAGAAGAGAGTGCAGGCAGGGTGGAGTGGGTGGAGAAGTGTGTCAGGAGTGATTTGCGACAGAAGGGTACCGGCAAGAGTTAAAGGGAAGATGGTTGTGAGACCAGCTATGTTGTATGGTTTGGAGACAGTGGCACTGAAGAAAAGACAGGAGGTGGAGGTGGAGGTGGAGGTGGCAGAGTTGAAGATGCTAAGATTTTCA
This sequence comes from Lampris incognitus, assembly GCF_029633865.1. NCBI lineage: Eukaryota > Metazoa > Chordata > Actinopteri > Lampriformes > Lampridae > Lampris > Lampris incognitus. The sequence continues at coordinate 9,030,743 of NC_079214.1, read as the reverse complement.
CTGGCTGTGACCAAGAAGGACAGGATTAAGAACAAGTATATTAGAGGGACAGCTCTAATATACTCTAATACAGGTGCATCTCAAAAAATTAGAATATTGTGGAAAAGGTCATTCTTTTCTGAAATTTAATTCAAAAAGTGAAACTTTCATATATTCTAGATTCATTACACATAAAGTGAAATATGTCAAGTCTTTTTTTGTTTTAATCTTGATGATTACGGCTTACAGATCATGACAATCAAATATCTAGTATCTCCAAATATCAGAATATTACAGAAGACCAATCAAAAAAAGGATTTATAATACAGAAACGTCGACCTTCTGAAAAGTATGTTCATTTATGCACCCAATACTTGGTCGGGGCTCCCCTTGCACGAGTTACTGCATCAATGTGGCGTGGCATGGAGGCAGTCAGCCTGTGGTGCTGCTGAGGTGTTATGGAAGCCCAGGTTGCTTTGATAGCGGCCTACAGCTCGTCTGCATTCTTGGGTCTTGTGTCTCTCATCTTCCTCTTGACAATATAAGCCACCGAAGGTCATTGCTGAAAAGGCTGGCTGTTCGCAGAGTACTGCACCAACGCATATCCATGGAAAGTTGACTGGAAGGGAAAAAGTGTGGTAGGAAAAGGTGCACAAGCAACAGGGATGACCGCCGCCTTGAGAGGATTGTCAAGCAAGGCCGAGTCAAGAACTTGGGGGAGCTTCACAAGGCGTGGTCTGAGGCTGGAGTCAGTGCGTCAACAGCCACCACGCACAGACGTGCCCAGGAACAAGCGTCGCATTCCTAGTGTCAAGCCACTCCTGAACCAGAGACACCGTCAGAAGCGTCTTACCCGGGCTAAGGAGAAAGAGAACTGGACCGCTGGTCAGTGGTCCAAAGTCCTCTTTTCAGATGAAAGTAAATGTTGCATTTCATTTGGAAATCAAGGTCCCAGAGTCTGGAGGATGAGTGGAGAGGCACAGAATCCAAGTTGCTTGAAGTCCAGTGTCAAGTTTCCACAGTCAGTGATGACTCGGGGTGCCGTGTCATCTGCTGGTGTTGGTCCACTGTGTTTCATCAAGCCCAGAGTCAACACAGCCGTCTACCAGGAGATTTTAGAGCACTTCATGCTTCCGTCTGCTCACAAGCTTTATGGAGATGCTGATTTCATTTCCCAGCAGGACTTGGCACCTGCCCACAGTGCCAAAACTACCATGGTATTACTGTGCTTGATTGGCCAGCCAACTCGCCTGACCTGAACCATTGTCAAGAGGAAGATGAGAGACACCAGACCCAAGAATGCAGACGAGCTGAAGGCCGCTATCAAAGCAACCTGGGCTTCCATAACACCTCAGCAGCGCCACAGGCTGACTGCCTCCATGCCATGCCGCATTGATGCAGTAATTTGTGCAAAAGGAGCCCCGACCAAGTATTGAGTGCATAAATGAACATACTTTTCAGAAGGTCGATATCTCTGTATTATAAATCCTTTTTTTGATTGGTCTTATTTAATAGTCAAATATTTTGAGAAACTGGATTTTTGATTGTCATGAGCTGTAAGCCGTAATCATCAAGATTAAAACAAAAAAGGCTTGACATATTTCACTTAATGTGTAACGAATCCGGAATATATGAAAGTTGCACTTTTTGAATTAAATTACGGAAAATAATGAACTTTTCCACAATATTCTAATTTTTTGAGATGCACCTGTATAGGCGAGATTGAGATGGCTTGGACATGTGTGGAGGAGAGATGCTGGGTATATTGGGAGAAGGATGCTGAATATGGAGCTGCCAGGGAAGAGAAGAAGAGGAAGGCCAAAGAGGAGGTTTATGGATGTGGTGAGGGAGGACATGCAGGTGGCTGGTGTGACAGAGGAAGATGCAGAGGACAGGAAGAGATGGAGACGGATGATCCACTGTGGCGCCCCCTAATGGGAACAGCCGAAAGTAGTAGTAGTAGTAGTAGTAGTAGTAGATTGAGTAGATACAGAATACTTCACAAGTGCTATCATTACACATTTACTGGCATGCTGCAGTACCAGACATCAGAAAAAAAGTTAAATGTGTTTATGTTGACATTAGTTTATTGGAATATTACATTTTCTTTCACACACACACACACACAGTCGTGTTTCACTATCCTTGTGCGGACCCCTCATTGATTACATTCATTTCGTAGCCCTTAACCCTAACGTTACCCACACAAACTACGTGCCTAACCCTAACCCTTACCCTAACCTTAACCCTTACCCTAACCTTAACCCTTACCCTAACCTTAACCCTTACCCTAAAACCAACTCCTAACCCTAAAATAGACCCTTTTCTTTGTGCGGACCTCTGACAGGTCTGCACAAGGTACGTCCTGTCAGGTTTAGCTATCCTTGTGTGGACCGCACAAGGATAGCTAAACATGTACACACAAACACACACGCACACACACGCATGGAGTTAGTTCAGAGACCTGCGTTTATTTTGACAGGCTGTTATGTGACGAAGACTATCAGACATTCACACGCGTTATTTTTTTTGCCGGGCTTCACTTAGGCTTACATTTAAAATTATGTTCGGGGCTATGCTCAAAACGTTGGGGGGGGGGGGGGCTTAAGCCCCGGCAAAATGACCTGGTGACGCTGATGGTCGCAACAATTTATTCAGTTTAAAAAGAACAAACCCAAAAGGAGTTTGTCAGTATGCATTAAAACTAATTTTCAGAGAATCAAGGGGGGGGAGGGGGGGGAACTGCCCAAACATGTTCACAAACAGGCCCGGATCCTAAACTAGCTGCTGGAGGACTGAAGTAAAAACGCGGCTTATTGACAAAAGCATTTGAAAGGTATGCTGCACCTGCCTTCCACTACAGCCCATCCAGGCTACTTTTCAAAAGCAACAATACGAGCGTCAAGCGGGGGATGACAGTGCCAATTCAGCCCCACCTTCAAGCCAAATATCTGCCGCGGCTCGGCATTAGGGGTTTTATCCGGGAGGTTTTCTGAGCTTCATACAACACCCTATGACACAGATACAATGTAAACACAACGCCTATGAGCAGCTAACAATTAGCCAGAGCCAGTACTGCACAGGACTTCTGCACCCATCTGATATGACAACCGGGCAGGGACGGACGATGGCAGACATTGCGGTAACTATTTAACAGGTTGAGGGAGGCAAATTTGCTGTGGCTTGGAAGCCCAGTGCTTTACTAGTTGTGTTACCAGGAAGTAGTGCCCACGAGATGGAGCAAGTCTGTTTCAAATCTCTTTCAGAAGGAATAACTTTTAAAAAGAGCAATTATCTTAAATAACTTCAGTATTTGATGAAAAATTAAAAAAAATTTCTGGTGAGAAACACAGATTGTAACATTTGATTAAAAGCAAATCTTAAATGTCTTATGAAGGTTTGCTTGTGCAGTGATCCATCCATCCACCCATCCATCCATCCATCCATCCACCCATCCATCCATTATCCGAACCGCTTATCCTGCTCTCAGGGTCGCTGGGATGCTGGAGCCTATTCCAGTAGTCATTGGGCGGCAGCCTGGACAGGCCACCAGGCCATCACACAGGGCCGATACACACACACACACACACACCTAGGGACAATGTAGTACAGCCGATTCACCTGACCTACATGTCTTTGGACTGGGGGGGAAACCGGAGCACCCGGAGGAAACCCACGCAGACACGGGCAGAACATGCAAACTCCACACAGAGGACGACCCGGGACGACCCCCAAGGTCGGACTACCCCGGCGCTCGAACCCAGGACCTTCTTGCTGTGAGGCGACCGCGCTAACCACTGCGCCACCGTGCCACCCGTGCAGCGATCAATTGGCTTAAAAAGAAGTTGTCTGGTTGTTCTATGTAATGTGAAGTATTGTAAGTGTTGGTACTTTGTATGGAAAGAACTTTGTTACTCAAACTTTCCCTCAATCTAAAATATATATATATATATATATATATATTTCCCTGCAGCCCTCACCGAATATGTAGGTGTCTTCCATTTTGCAATCTACTGACTTCTCTCATCTGAAAGGTGTGGGAGGGAGTACGTCAATTTTCAAATTAGATTTCAAATTAGCTTGGCTGGGTGTAGTTCAACTCATTTAAACCAGACCCCCGAATACGCAGGGCAACACAACGGCTCACGTTTAGTGACTGCGCACAGGAATCCATGTAAATCTAAAGCAGAGTGTAGCGTCTTTAAATGATTTTAGTCAACACACACACACACACACCTAGTGCCCCTCTGTTATCCTGCTCGTCATTGCAGATGTGCAACTGAATCCTCTTTTTGTCACATTAATAATAACTCCGTTATTAAGAAATCTAGGCTCACTTTTTAGCTGAGCTGAGCTCTAAAGAGCAGCCATGATTCAGACATGATTTTAGGGAAACAAACCAAAAAAGTGGAGTCACATCACCATTTAATCTTGCCTTAAATTTGGACTGATGTATGTCAAGGCTACTTGAAATTACTCTTATTTGTATAGCCCTAAATCACTACATATATATTTTTTCCTGACATGTATATACATATACATACACACACAGAGGTGCACATAACTGGTGCTCAGGTGTGCATGTGTGGTCAAAATAAATGGTGCGCAGCTGATAATACGAAAAGAGGCGCTTTTGCATACCAACATTTTTGGGACACATTTACTCACTGAAACAACAGGATTTTCACCACATATCACCGATAAAAGTCATTATCACTTTTAGCCTTCATTCTTGATTAAGTGGATGCGGTTTTTCCCAAGTTAGCAAGGTTAACTGCTAAACCTTGAGCTCCAGCAAATAGTCAGCCTACGTTACAACTAGCTTAACGTTACTTTTTCTTTTGGTTTTGAGATCGTCCTCCATTCAGCAAAATGTCCGAGAAACAAGCTACATTAAGTGATTACTTTGGTGTTGCACCACCTCCAAAGAAATGCCAGACTGAACCTGTACATAAAAAAATATGTATTCATGGAAAAAGGGCTGCAGGAAGTAGCCTGGTCCCCAACCGATGACGACCGCGCAGAGATGTGGCGCAAAATGTGCAGTGAAAATCCCAATCTCGCGGATAAAAGCTGCGCCTTTTATACAGGGACAAAAAATTTCGGTCATCCAACTTAAGATAAGCACGAGAAGAGTAAAGAGTGCATGAACATGGTGCAAACTATTGCGAACAGGTGCAGCAGGATCGCAAGTCCTCTCACCCTCCTGACACGTGGCAGGACAAACTGAACGAAGAACGGCCTCAAGCATGTGTCCTATTGTTCTGTTGGCCTGTCACAAAGTGAAACATGCACGTCCAAGGTGTTTATATGAGGAGGATACTGCACTTTTCAAGAGGCTTGGAGGTAATGTCGGGGGTGCATATCGCACAGACAGTCCATTTAGAACTAAGTGAGAAATTGAAGGCAGCTGAATTTTGGGGCGTGCTCTTTGATGGACCTGAAGACATAACACAACACAGACATAGGCCCTAGCATCACTGTCGCTTAATAGTCCAATCAGTGTGGTGTCATCTGCGAATTTAATGATGCTACTGTTGTCATATTTGGCAACATCGCCGTGTGGAAACAAACTGTACAATAGGGGACTGAGAAAGCAACACTGAGGTGCGCCGGTCCTAAGAACTAATGTGGATGAGTATGTTTTACTTATTCTCACATTCTGGGGCCTGCCTGTCAGGAAATCAGACAGCCAATTACAGATAGAGTTGCCCAGACAAAGAGTTTCAACACCAGTTTGGATGGTACAATTGTGTTCAAAGCAGAGCTGTAATCAATAAACAACTTTCTGACATTGGTATTTTTCTTGCTGAGCAAGTAAAATAGCATCATCTACAGATCTATTGGAAAAGTTGGCAAACTGTAATGGGTCAAGGGTAGCAGGAATGTTAAATTTTATATACGATATAATCAATCGTTCCAGGCATCTCATAATAACAGAAGTCAAAGCAACAGGTCGGTAATCAATAAGGCAAGAGACGGTTGTTTTCTTAGGTACGGGCACAATGGTGGTTTTCTAAAAACACTAGAACCACACACAACGACAGGGACAGGTTAAAAATGACAGTAAAAACCTGAGCTAGCTGAGTGTACCATGCTTTGAGGACACAGGAAGGCACACTGTTTGGGCCAGCAGTTTTAAAAGCCTTAACCCTTGTAAAAGTTTCACTCACATCAGCCCCCGTCACCTGTAGATTGACTTCATTAGGTGGGCACTATGCTACTGTCACTGGGTCCAAGTTGTGAGCCGCAGGCACATAAGTTGTTAAGCTCATCCAGGAGAGAGGCAGAGGTGTTGATAGCCACGCTGGCTTTAGAGTTATAGTCCATAATTGCCTGCTGCCCCATCCACATGGGCCATGAGTCACAGCCACTGGAGACTTTTTCCAGTTTGTCCCTATTTTATCTTTTAGTGGCTTTGATGGCTCTCCTTAAGTCATACCCGGATTTTTTTTTGTTTGTTTGTTTATTTTTTAAATTTATTTCAGATTTTTCCTTTTATTCTCCCAATTTGGTGGCCAATCGATCCCTATTTTAGTTCAAACACCCTCCCTCGTACTACATGCGTTCGCCAACTGCATCTCTCCGGCTGGCAGTCTCGAAGGAGACGCCTCGCCACTTTTGTGACAAGGCAACTCCAGGCCGAACCACTGCTTTTTCCGACGCATTCATGTGATGAACACAAGCCGACTCCGTCCCCCTCCCGAAGATAGCGTTGCTAATTATTGCTGCTTCATCGAGTCCGGCCATAGCTGGATCTGACGAGACCGAGGCGTGAACCCTGGTCCCCAGTGGGCAACTGCATCGACACAAAGCCGATGCTTAGATCACTACACCACTGCGGACCCCTTTTTTGTTTGTTTGTTTTTTGTAGCATTTCTTGTCCCCCGATTTAAAAGCAGTGGTACGCTCCTTCAACCTCAGGCAAATGTCCCAGTTAATCCAGAGCTTCTGGTTTGGGTAGGAGCAAATAGACCATACTGGGATACAGTTATTTACACAGAATCTAACAGCCAGTGACCGATTCGGCATACTCATCCAAACTTTAGGCTGTACCCTTGAAGATTGACCATAAAAAAATCCCTGAAATTTGGAATTGTGATCTGTAGTCCAGCACTGTACTGTCCTCATAATGGGCTGCGCACACTTCACTTTCTGCTTGTAGGCAGGAAGCAGGAGGTGGTCGGATTCCCCAAAGTGAGGTTGTGGGATAGTACTGTAAGCTGCCTTGACCATGGACTAACAGTGGTCGAGAGTCCTATTGCATCTGGTTGGGCAGGTGACATGATACAATTTTGGGAACACAGATTTCAGGTTAAAGTCCCCCGCCACAATTGAAATGGCCTCAGGGTGCAAGTTCTCCTGCCTGCTAATGGCGCCATACAGTTTGTCCAGCGCCGCTGTGGCAGTAGCTTACAGTGGTAGGTAGACAGCAGTTAACAATACGCAGGGGAATTCCCTTGGGAGTTAGAATGGTCTGCGCCTTATTGTTAGTTGTTCCAACACCGGCGAACAGGACTGAGAGACTATTTCCACGTCAGTGCACTATGAATTGTTAACAAAGAAGCATACACCACCTCCCTTCACCCTGCCAGTACACTTCATGGAACGGTCCATGCATTGCACAGAAACAACCTCTGGTTCTATAGCCCTATCAGGTGTATTAGGGCCCAGCCAAGTCTCTGCAAAGCAGAACACACAATTGTCCTTCACATCCCTTTGAGAGCTTATCGAACAATGAAGTTTGTCCAGCTTGTTGTCAAGGGACTGGATGCTAGAAAGCAGTATGCTGGGACTCGGGGGCCGGGTAGGACACAATCATAGCCTCATATATAATGATAATAATAATAATAATAATGATAATGTAGTATTAAAAGTTTTTTCCTACATCTATATTGATATACACTCACTGGCCACTTTATTAGGCACACCTGTCCAACTGCTCGTTAACGCAAATTTCTAATCAGTCAATCACATGGCAGCAACTCAATGCATTTAGGCATGTAGACATGGTCAAGACGATCTCCTGCAGTTCAAACCGAGCATCAGAATGGGGAAAAAAGGTGATTTAAGTGACTTTGAACGTGGCATGGTTGTTGATGCCAGACGGGCTGGTCTGAGTATTTCAGAAACTGCTGATCTACTGGGATTTTCACGCACAACCATCTCTACGGTTTACAGAGAATGGTCCGAAAAAGAGAAAATATCCGGTGAGCGGCAGTTCTGTGGGCGAAAATGCCTTGTTGATGCCAGAGGTCAGAGGAGAATGGTCAGACTGGTTCGAGCTGATAGAAAGGCAACAGTAACTCAAATAACCACTCATTACAACCGAGGTATGCAGAAGAGCATCTCTGAATGCACAACACGTCGAACCTTGAGGCAGATGGGCTACAGCAGCAGAAGACCACACCGGGTGCCACTCCTGTCAGCTAAGAACAGGAAACTGAGGCTACAATTCGCACAGGCTCACCAAAATTGGACAATAGAAGATTGGAAAAACGTTGCCTGGTCTGATGAGTCTCGATTTCTGCTGCAACATTCGGATGGTAGGGTCAGAATTTGGCATCAACAACATGAAAGCATGGATCCATCCTGCCTTGTATCAACAGTTCAGGCTGGTGGTGGTGGTGTAATGGTGTGGGGGATATTTTCTTGGCACACTTTGGGCCCCTTTGTACCAATTGAGCATCGTGTCAACGCCACAGCCTACCTGAGTATTGTTGCTGACCATGTCCATCCCTTTATGACCACAGTGTTCCCATCTTCTGATGGCTACTTCCAGCAGGATAACGCGCCATGTCATAAGGCTCGAATCATCTCAGACTGGTTTCTTGAACATGACAATGAGTTCACTGTACTCAAATGGCCTCCACAGTCACCAGATCTCAATCCAATAGAGCACCTTTGGGATGTGGTGGACCGGGAGATTCGCATCATGGATGTGCAGCCGACAAATCTGCAGCAACTGCGTGATGCTATCATGTCAATATGGACCAAACTCTCTGAGGAATGTTTCCAGTACCTTGTTGAATCTATGCCACGAAGGATTAAGGCAGTTCTGAAGGCAAAAGGGGGTCCAACCCGGTACTAGCAAGGTGTACCTAATAAAGTGGCCAGTGAGTGTATATTTATCAATAAATGGATGTTGACACATGGGACAATACTTGCTCTGTGCCTGATGAGCTACTGGGAGGTTCCTCAACTCTTTATCTATACAATATATAATATTTTTCAATAATTTAAGTGTATACTTCCTCCTACTCCTTTTCGAACATCTGATGCAGACGGAAATTTGTTCGCCAAGTTTGATGTGTGGATTTATCACTTCAGATTATTGGCAATGGCTTATCTGTATGTTATATCCTGCTTACATACATATTCAAAATAAATCATTCATTAAATATATATATATAAAGAGTTGAGGAACCTCCCAGTAGCTCGTCAGGCATCAGGCACAGAGCAAGTATTGTACCATGTATCAACATCCATTTATTGCCAAAGATTTGGATTTCATTCTCGATATGATGATATCATGATTGCCTTTCATCACAAATGCCTCAGTTTTGTTTCCAATCTTAATCAATACAACTTAATATGACTAAACTGAAGACGCAAAAACATAGGACAATGGGTTAATATCATTGGAACCACTGAACATGATGATAATACACACACCCTTTGTTATAATCTTAATTTCATTATTGCTTTTACTCAACTTTGCATTGCTTTGAGTTCCATAAGATATACAGAAACTGTATCAATACATACAGATGACTCTTAAAGGAGCCATTCTTGACCTAGCATACCCCCATCAGGTCATCTCAGAAAAATAAAGATCCTATTCCTAAACCATTCCCCTGAATAACATACGTCCCCGACAGAGATGGAAGAGGGTGAGAAAGGAAAACCAGTCCATAACCCTCTTAAAGTATAAAAACTAAGATGCATAAACTAGGTTGTTTCCTGAAATTATTTCTGCTAATCTGCATGACTCAGATGTTGGCTGTCATCGTCTCGTGAAAACCATCCCCGCCAGTCTTCCTGCTAGATCATCTGCTGACTATTCAAAGCCTTTCTTTCCTTATCTTTTGAGTCATTAGCTATCTTTAGAGTGACCAAACTACTCTTGTTTTACTGTGTGCACCAACAGAATCTCGTACAAAGTTTTGAGGTAGCACAAATAAACGGATTCTTAGCTCGAGTATTTTGCTTGTAGTAAAGAGGCAATGACTGATCAGTTTTAAGCATAGCTACTAGAAAACCACTCCCACTCCGAGTTGGTGTGATTTGGTCAAGATGGAGGACAAACTGGAGTTGTATGACACAATGTTAACGTCCAACCAGGATTGAAACTGTTGGTGTGGGGTTTAATAATGGCCGCAGTCAATTTGATTGACGTTCTAACATGAATGAACTCCAATCATTGTTTTCTTACCCAGAGTTTTGGGGAAAGGGAAGTGTTTTTGGATGAAAATAGCCAAAGATATAGCTGCAAGAGAGCAGATGTATGCCTTAGGTGGTGGTGGGGGAGGGATCAAATTCAATTACTACTGGGGCATCTGGGTAGCATAGCGATCTATTCCGCTGCCTACCAACACGGTGATCACCGGTTAGAAGCCCCGTGTTACCTCCGGCTTGGTTAGGCGTCCCTACAGACACAACTGGCCGTGTCTTCGGGTGGAAAGCCGGATGTGGGTATGAGTCCTGGTCGCTACACTAGCGCCTCCTCTGGTCGGATCCAAATAAAAACAGCAATGTTTTTGTGCACTTTTTGCCACACAAAGATACACAAATGAGAATTTGTTGCAGATAAAAGGGGGAAAATTGAGGAAAAGACATTTTTTCATCATAGGTGGTCTTCAAGCAATTCTTTGCCTTGACTGAGCAGCATGTGCATTGTTGGCTGACTTCTTCAACGAACCAGGAAAAACAAAATCACTTGAAAACCAGACTGCCCAATCAAAAACCAACGCCTCAGAAATGTATAATGACTTCCGCTGCCGCGAGTGAATAAAGTTCATGTTCATTCCAAGTTTGCTTAGATTCATTTACATTCTTCGTAGATGTACGGTGAACATGAGCAAACATACCCGCTGATGAAAACAAGTCAGATAGAAACAACTGACGCGTCTGTTGGAAATTTACGAAGGGCTTCACTAAACCAACCGCTGGGTAGGCCCTTTAATGCCGGGATCAGACTACACAAATTCAGCCCGATTTTGACACAAATTTTGTCGTTGCCAACAAATTTCCAATGTCCTGTCTGATTATGAACATCAGGAACGACGAAAAGGCGTCTTTATCTCGTGTAGTGTGACTAAATTGAAGAACAGCAATCTAGCATCTGGGCACCCCAGTGAAAAGTCTAGCATGCCAGAAGTTTTTGTATTTACTGCCTAGTCTGACAGCTCCTACGACCTGTTCCTTGATGTTGACCAATAGGATGACAGAGTGCTGTCTGGTCACATGTGTAAACATCCATCCACCCATTATCCAAACCGCTTATCCTGCTCTCAGGGTCGTGGGGATGCTGCAGCCTATCTCAGCAGTCATTGGCGGCTGGTGGGGAGACACCCTGGACAGGCCGCCAGGCCATCACAGGGTACATATGTAAACATGACAAAGAGAAAGTGATGCTGCTGTCAGGTGGAGCGACGGAAGTGGGGAAAAGTTCGTTGAGCAGTGGCACCAATACTCTGCCTTTTTGATGTTTCTTCGAGGGAAAACCCTGACAGAGCGGAAAAAAATGGGCTAAATGTTGGCGAGAAGTAGCGGAGGCACTTCAGCAACCCGGCGAGTAGCTGGTTAAGCTATGCTAGGTTATCATTGCCCAGTAGCACTAGCCACAACAGCGTCCACAATCAAAGAAGGTTGAATCTGTTCATCTGGACACGGCGTTTATTGACAGAAACGTTTCATCACTCATCTAAGGGACCTCTTCAGTCTCAACTGACTGCAGGTATCCCCACCCTTATAAACTATACAGTGGCATAACGACCGAAACCAACGATCGGTTTCATGTGCAAATATGGGCGTGGCCATCAACTACATCCAAGAAGGTTGAATCAGTTCATCTGGACACAAGGTTTATTGACATACGTTTCATCACTCAACAGTTGAGTGATGAAACATAACTGTCAATAAACCTTGTTCGTAAGGGTGGGGATACCCATAGCCAGTTGAGACTGAAGAGGTCCCTTAGGGCCCAGACGCACCAAACCGTCTAGCGGTGACGAAGGCCGACTGTTGCGTCGCCTCACGTCGCCTGCCGTCTGGACCAAAAAGTAACACTAGAACACACCGCAAAGACTGCAGCCGACGGCCAACTAGCATGTACGCTCTGCACTGATTCGCTAAGCTGAACAGCCAGTCAGAGTGATCTCTCTCACCGGCGGGCTCTGCCGAGTCAACATGCTGAATCAGCCGAAAAGCTGCCAACAGGGGTCCGACTAGTGCCGATGGTGCGGGGCACGCCGCAAAAACTAGGGTCACAGACGCTAACCGACGGCCCGACGTTGGCCGACAGTCGGCCTGGTGTATCAGGGCCCTTATGTAACTGTATTGTTCATAAGGGTGGGGATACCTGCAGCCAGTTGAGACTGAAGAGGTCACTTACATGAGTGATGAAACATTTCTCTCAATAAACGTTGTGTCCAGATGAACTGATTCAACTCTCTGTGATTTTCTCACCTGGATTATTGAGCTTGACTTTTTCGTTTCAGAACACAAGACCACCAGCATCACACATAGTGTTTCTATAGCCATGACTGGCAATTTCTTGACCCTCCCCCCCGACAACCTATGAACCTGTGGACTTGTGCAAGATCGTGAAAGGCAGCATATGATGATTGGTTGGGGGTTGTACTTTTGTAGTGTTGCCAGTCTCCAGGCCAAGACACAGCAAGAATGTACGGCATTATATGGTTGACTAATTGGACATGGTGACCATCATTAAAGGCAAAAATATCATGTCCTCTGATCCCGGCATCAGCCCATTTCGAAGGTACGTGTATGGTGTTATCTCCCCTGACTCCTTCTGCCATAGCAGAAATGCACCACAAGTTTGTAGATCATAATTTTGGTATTTGTGCCTGATGGTAGGGCTATGCAAGAAGATCTGTTTTTTTGATAAATGCTATAAAGCCCATGTAAGGTGTGCCATGCTTATCATTTTCTCATGCTTCTCTCCAACATTTGCTTGCAAACAACAAAGGTAGGCTGTGAAAGAAATACACAGCCAAACTTCTTGAAAGCGGGGCTCGATGTGGAGAAATAGTCAATGCATAAAAATCTATTTATTCGGTGGTAACACCAGCAAAAAAAATGTCTTACTGATTTATTGCACATTTCTGATGTTTTCCAAGCCATTTTTCAAATGCATTAAAGTCAATGGACTGGGTCTTTAAATTCTGCAGAGATGCATTGCATTCTGCATAGTTTGATGATTTTCAAATAAACACAACACAAAATACTTCATCGTGGAGATGTGCTGCAGTGTGTTTAAAAGAAAGGCCACTGGGATAATGCAGTTTCTGAGCCTCCGAGCAAATCCCAATCAAGGACATGTTGCAGGAATGAGTCATCTCAATCCAGCTGTCCACAGGGCATACATCTGATTTGCATATCCGCACACACACACACACGCACACACACACACACACACACACACACAAACACATGTGCATCTCCCCTCTCTCCAACACACACACACACACACACACACACACGCCAGTAACAAATGTAAATATTTTAATAAAACCAACTGCGATGCTATTGATTCTGCTTCTTGGACGGGCTTGGCTTGGTTTCGTTTCACTACTGTCAGTAATATTGTGTACACGGGCGTACACAGAAAATAACGGTTATTAAAGCGTACCCAGCTATAGCTCCGGGTGATTTGCCCAGCAGCAGCAGCAGCAGCCTCCCCCCCTTGTGTGGCTTTTGCTTATCCTTATTATCCAGTTCATCAGAAGCATGGAAGTCTCTCGGACTTACACATAATATTACCAAAACCACCCAACCACTGTTGAGCGCCGCTGTCGTTGACGCTAAGTGTTGGTTCAAAAAGCGATTCTTCTTAAAGCCAAATTCTAAAAAATTAAAAATGACAATGTTGGTGAAAATAATTACGGTTGGCAAAATCCTTCATGGTTTAACAGTAAACAAAGCCGGTTTCGGGTGTCGGACAGTATACCGTGGGCCGCAGCTAGATATATGATAATGCAAAGCAATCAAATCCCAGCTGCTGTCACCGGTACAATACGGCACCTGCCTCGAGAAGCAGGCTTGCTTTATTTGTAAAAGATGTTATTCGAGTGAAACTGGAGCCGAGGAATATGCGAGATGAAAGGGCCGAGGCGACTCCGCGAGACAATGTGGCGGAGCACCCACAAGGGGGTTGTCTGTTCAGCAGGGCTCAACGATTTGGCGCTGCGTAGACGGAGGCACCCCATTTGGCTAATGAAGTCCCAGACTGTCTTTCACACCACGCCCCCACCACTCCGCTATGAAACGTTCTACTCATGAAAGTAATGAGGCAGGGAGGGAGAAAGACTCCTCTGGCCACTGATAACCTCAGACTAAACTTGCAACCTTACGAGACAAGGGCCTAATATCTCGCCGTCAATCAGCCCCAGCGTCCCTAGCTGGAGTGTTTAATTACAAAGATCAATTATTTACCAGCCTCCTCTTTCACTACTCGGCGCTCCCAAAAACAAAGGAGGAGTGAAAAAAAAAACATAGGCGAGAGCAACAAGGCGTGGGGGGGTGGCCAATTCACCGCTGAGGAAACAACAAATCCCTTGCTTCAGACTAGGCCTGTGCAAAATATGACTCACCTCAACCAACAAAGTAAGACAGGGGTATTATTCCTTTTACAGAAAACATTTCACAAGGTTTGACAGTGACCTGGCCGTGACAGCTATGGCATATAGTAATTTGAGTTTCCTCAGGAACTGGCCTTGTTTGCTTGACCCTGTGAGACATAAATGCACGTATAGTATTTGGATATCCCTCGGACACAAAGCGGGAATTTGACAAAGGGGATCCTGGGAGCAGAAAACTGGCTTGACGTCTGGTTCCAATACATATTATCAGAGATGGCCGATGTCAACTCTAGGTGTTGAAACTTTAGGTTACAGAAAGGTCTCACCAACCTGACACCCCAATAGAATTTGATTCAGATCTGACCCATGATAATACCAATGATAGCACATGAAATGAAACGAAATATGGTTTCCCCCAGCCCACAGCTGTGCAACACAAAGATAAAAACACATATCCAATCTACAGCAACACAGAGAAAAAGACATATAGCCAACATATCCAAAAAAATTCACGGTCCAAGAGAGAGAACACCAGGGTGACTGTTGGAACTGCCGGTCTGCATGAGCTAGCAATTAGCTTAGCCTGCCCTGCCTCCACGTCCTGTCAGACCGCCCTCGGTGTTTCCTCCTCAACGCACAGCTCAAGGCAAGGCCACGGTCCTTGGGCCCACCGGATGCAGCAGACCAGGCTCCCCCAGCCAATCCAACGCCAGCTCTCCCAGCCAGACACCCTCAACAAGACGACACCAAAAACACAGTCAACATTAGGCAAGGCCGCCACCAGACCCCCATCGGTGTTATTGGAACTGCCGGTCTGCATGGGCTAGCATTTAGCTTAGCCTGCCCTGCTTCCCCATCCTGTCAGACCGCCCTTGGTGTTTCTTCTTCGGGCGCAGCTCCGGGTAGGGCCGTGGTCCCTAGGCCCCAAGGATGCAGCAGACCAAGCTCTCCCAGCCATCAAATGAAGACACAAACTTAGACACAGATGTGGACAAAGACACTGCATGGACGGTACTGGATGAGACCGCCGCAAACATAAGTTCGTGCTCCCATCTTCCCACACAGGTACAGGGTGAGACCGCCGCAAACGTAAATTCGCCCAGCCATCTTTCCATGCCGGAAGCAGAAATCCGTTACACCGAGGTGTTTTTTTTTTTTGTGTGTATTCTACTCAGGGTCAGGAACTGAGACCCTGGTCCACTGAGAAACTGGTTCAAGTGTTTCTAGCGCAACTGTATAGAAACACAATTACCTCATTAACTGCCAATTTTGATCTCCTAGTCTGAATTTTATTTAATATTTCAATTTTTCATTAGAATTTCATATTAATTTCCTCACTCTATCCCTCCCTAGTCCACTTTGTACGTGAGAGCAAATAACTGTGAGGCTGTGACCTGAAAAAGAGCTTAAAAACACAAGTGAGAGATCATGCATTAATAGTGCCAAGCATTCATAACTTGCAAACTTGCTGACCCTTCAAATGTGACAAAGCAAAACCCAAAATCAAGGTCATGCTTGTATTTCAACTGAGGGACGTAATACGCCAAAATATCCATAAAACCTACATGACCAACTCAAGCTCAGCCATTCAGCTAGTCATCTAGATGAATATTTTGCACAAATTAGTTACAATTTAAGAGTAAAGAGTATTTTGAAGTACTGTGAATAACACAAAATTAAAACAGTATGGTATATAGAGACTGTTATTTTTCACTTCATTCTGATTTGGGGCTGATAGCAGATTTTCAGTTGAGTCAATTCTATCCATGGTTAAAATAACCTCAGTTCATATCTTCATCACAGACTCGGTGTTTTTATGGTGCTATAAAAAAACATATTGTAGCGAATTCAGGGGGCAGCCGGGAATCCGCCGCAGCCGAGACGCGAACCCGGGTTGCCCTCACCACGGGCGACTGTGCTGACCAGTTGACTGAAGGGTTTGACTCATTAGCCAAGGGCTAGCGAGTCTATTCATCCATGGTCATTACACTACCCCCCTCCTTTGGGAAGCACATCGCTGCACTTCAGCATACCAGCTCCCTCACGCCTCTGGGCGTATGTGCATCCAATGGCCTCACGGTCTCACCATCCCACTTCTGACACCAATTTAGTGAATTCAAGGGGCAACCAGGAACCGCCGCAGCAAGGACACGAACCTGGGTCGCCTGCATCATGGGCAACTGTGCTAACCAGTCGACTAAAGGGTCCGACCCGTTACCCAAGAGCTAGCGAGTCTAGTCAACTATGGTTGTTACAATATAAACAAGACTAGGTCAAAACCTAGTCCATGGCTGGACCGTGTATGGTCAATGTACGAAACTGTAACCAAGTTGTTACAGGGATAGTCAGTGGTAGTGTCTATGATACAAATTCCTGGATATTAAAGGGGCTACCTGTAAGAACTGGCCAGCTGTTGAATTCATACTCCAAACAAATAGGGGGCAGCATATTACCAGAACGTTGGGGTGAAATGCACAGTCCCTCCCAAAGGGACTTCACCCACCCAAAAGTTTCCTATGGGAATTTTGAGTGCGGAGGACAGCGCTACGCTTTTGCCACAAGGATCTCTAAGTCACCGCTGCTTGTGCAATTTTGCATGAAAATACACAAAAAATACATAAACACGTACGATGACTTGTCAAGCTACTAACAAAAAAAAAAAAAATATATTGGACCGAAAGTTTATCATTTTTTAGATATGAGCATTTGTTTTGGGGGGTGCCCATCCCACATACTAACATTACACGACCATATATGGCACTCTCTAGCTGAGACACCAAATATTCTAAATTTCTACCATTTTTACATCGCTATAGCGTCCTGAATTCTCACTCTGTTCAGACACATCAAATTGTTTGCCAACTTCTTGTGACACGATGTAAAATGTGCGATGTATAGTTTTTGAGAGACGCGCTTTTGTTCGGAGGGTATGCGCCAGTACCCTCTTGGCAGTGCTGCTTCGGCATCATCTCATGTTGGACCAGTACCATCTGAGCAGCGCTACTTCGACATCCTCTCATGTTGGACCAGTACCATCTGGGCAGCACTACTTCAACATCCTCTCATGTTGGACCAGTACCCTCTTGGCAGTGCTACTTTGTCATCCGCTCATGTTGGACGAGTACCCTCTGAGCAGCGCTACTTCGTCATCCTCTCATGTTGAACCAGTACCATCTGGGCAGCGCTACTTCGACATCCTCTCATGTTGGACCAGTACCATCTGGACAGCGCTACTTCAACATCCTCTCATGTTGGACCAGTACCCTCTTGGCAGTGCTACTTTGTCATCCGCTCATGTTGGACGAGTACCCTCTGGACAGCGCTACTTCGTCATCCTCTCATGTTGAACCAGTACCATCTGGGCAGCGCTACTTCGACATCCTCTCATGTTGGACCAGTACCATCTGGACAGCGCTACTTCGACATCCTCTCATGTTGGACCAGGACCCTCTGAACAGCGCTACTTCGTCATCCTCTCATGTTGGACCAGTACCATCTGGACAGCGCTACGTCAACATCCTCTCACGTTCGACCAGTACCATCCGAGCAGCGCTACTTTGTCATCCTCTCATGTTGGACCAGTACCATCTGAGCAGCGCTACTTCGACATCCTCTCATGTTGGACCAGGAACCTCTGAGCAGCGCTACTTTGTCATCCTCTCATGTTGGACCAGTACCCTCTTAGGAGCGCTACTTCGTCATCCTCTCATGTTGGACCAGTACCATCTGGGCAGCGCTACTTCGACATCCTCTCATGTTGGACCAGTACCATCTGGACAGCGCTACTTCAACATCCTCTCATGTTGGACTAAGGACAGACTGGACACTACGTACATTTATGAATGTATATGTATGAAACTTTTTTGGCTCGAGGTTGAACATATGTTTGAAAGAATAGGTGTTATTGAAGTTCATTTGAATAAAGAGGATATTTTATTTTTTATGAAAAGAACCACAAAGATAAAGAAAAAAATTTTGTGTTAAATCTCTACTGTATATGGCAAATTTTACATTCACTAATGCAGATGGTCAAGGAAAAGACCACATAATGTTCAATTTAAGATGGAACTTGAGTATTATTTGGAATCTCTGAAATGTTAAAAACAAAACAGCCATTAAGACTTTGAAAATATAAGATGCTTTGAACATATGTATTTAATTTTCTTAATTTTTTATCCCCTGCTGTCTCTTATCATCTCGTCTCATCATCAGCCACTTCTCCAGGGTTGGGTTGTGGTGGCAGCAAGCTAAGTAGGGCATTCCAGACGCCCCTCTCGCCAGCAACGCCCTCCAGCTGCTCCTGGGGAATCCCAAGGCGTTCTCAGGCCTGACTGGACCTGTAGTCCCTCCAGCGAGTTCTAGGTCTACCCTGGAGTCTCCACCCAGTTGGACGCGCCCAGAAAACCTCCAAAGGAAGGCGCCCAGGAGGCATCCTAATCAGATGCCTGAACCACCTCAACAGGCTCCCTTCGACGCGAAGGAGCAGCGGCTCTACTCCGAGCGCCTCACCCTATCTCTAAGGCTGAGCCCAGACACCCTACGAAGGAAACTCATTTCAGCCGCTTGTATCCGCGATCCCACCCTTTCAGTCACTACCCAAAGCTCATGACCATAGTTGAGGGTTGGAACGAAGATTGACTGGTAAATTGAGAGCTTTGCCTTCGGATTCTGCTCCCGCTTCAGCACAATGGTGCAGTACAATTCAAGTTCAAGTGTTTTATTTGTCATATACAATGTCCGCATTACTGCTAATGCTGCACCAATCCGCCTGTCAATCTCCCGCTCCATCCTACCCTCACTCATGAACAAGACCCCGAGATACTTGAACGCCTTCACTTGAGGCAGCAACTCATCCCCAACCTGGAGGGAGCAATCCACCATTTTCCAGTCGAGAACGACCATGGCCTCTGACTTGGAAGTGCTGAATCTCATCCTAGCCATTTCACACTCAGTTGCAAACCACCCCAGTGCACACCGGAGGTCTCATTCTGATGAAGCCAACAAAATCACATCATCTGCGAAGAACAGAGATGCAATTCTGAGGTTCCCAAAACAGACACACCCCTCACCTTGGTTGCATCTTGAGATCCTGTCCATGAATATTACAAAGAGAATCGGAGACAAGGGACAACCTTGGCGGAGTCCAACACCCACCGAAAATGTGTTTGACTTTGTGTCAAGAATGAGGACACAGCTCTCACTTTGGTTATACAAGGACCGGATGGCTTGTAGCAACTGTCCCAGTACCCCATACCCCTGCAGGACCCCCCGCAGAGTGCCCCGAAGTACAGTGTCGTAAGCCTTCTCCAAGTCCAGAAAACACATGTAGATTGGCTGGTCAAACTCCCATGCCTCCCTCAGCACTTCTGCAAGGGTAAAGAGTTGGTCCGTTGTTCCACGGCCAGGACAGAATCCACATTGTTCCTCCAGGATCCGAGGTTCCACAATCGGTCGGAGAATCCTTTCCAGCACCCTAGAGTAGACTTTCCCAAGGAGGCTGAGCAATGTGATGCCCCAATAATTGGAGCACATCCTTTAATAATAATAATAATAATAATAATAATAATAATAATAATACTAATAGGAGCCCTGGGACTTGTAAAAAAGGGATGGAGAAATACACCCAACGGATCCCGGGTAACATCAAAATACAAGAATGACAGAAGATCGCACTACTTGGAACATCTCATATCCTAAGAAAGGCACTATCCATCAAACAGACTTCTACCTCATTCTAACCCTAGGCCCAAGGAAACGGCCCGGTTATTATGTTGTATTATGGCATGAAGATAAAGGAAATTCGTTGAATAATAATAATAATAATTTTAGTAGATATGACAACTTTTTTTTAGCAAGCTGACCAATTCCAATGGGTTAAATATAGCTTATGACGACTTAGAAGATAATTCCGATTTTTTTACAGCCTGGGTCTTATTTTCGCAGTTTTTGCCATCGTGCATATCAGATGTGGTATCATTTTGCTGAACAGGCTTCACTTTTAACTTGGCATTTTGTTTTCACTTCCAAATACATGGTTAGATAATTCTTATGAATTGAACTTGTTGAAACCTGTCAGTCAGCCATATTCCTTTGCCTCATAATACAGTTTTAAAGCCATCTCCAGTCTACTACTACTACGACTTTTGGCTGTTCCCGTTAGGGGTCGCCACAGCACATCATCCGTTTCTATCTCTTCCTGTCCTCTGCATTTTCCTCTTTCACACCAGCCACCTGCATGTCCTCTCTCACCACATCCATAAACTTCCTCTTTGGCCTTAAACCTCCTCTTTGGCCTTAAACCTCCTCTTTGGCCTTCCTCTTCTCCTCTTCCCTGGCAGCTCCATATTCAGCATCCTTCTGCCAATATACCCAGCATCTCTCCTCCACACATGTCCAAACCATCTCAAACTTGTCTCTCTTGCTTTGCCTCCAAACCGTCCAACCTGAGCTGTCCCTCTAATAAACTTGTTCCTAATCCTGTCCTTCTTCATCACTCCCAATGAAAATCTTAGCATCTTCAACTCTGCCACCTCCAGCTCCACCTCCTGTCTTTTCGTCAATGCCAGTCTCCAGACCATACAACATAGCTGGTCTCATTACCATCTTGTAAACCTTCCCATTAATTCTTGCTGGTATCCTTCTGTCACAAATCACCCCTGACACTCTTCTACACCCACTCGACCCTGCCTGCACTCTCTTCTTCACCTCTCTCCTGCACTCCCCGCTACTTTGTACAGTTGACCCTAAGTATTCAAACTGATATGCCTTCATCCCTTCTACTCCTTGCATCCTCACCATTCCACTGTCCTCCCTCTCATTCACGCATATGTATTCCGTCTTGCTCCTACTGACTTTCATTCCTCTTCTCTCCAGTGCATACCTCCACCTCTCCAGGATCCCCTCCACCAGCAACCTACTCTCACAACCTACTATCACAATGTCCTCCACAAACATCATAGTCCACGGAGGCTGCCGCCTGATCTCTTCCATCAACCTGTCCATCACCATTGGAAACAAGAAAGGGCTCAGAGCCAATCCTTGATGTAATCCCACCTCCACCTTGAACCCATCTGTCTTTCCAACCGCACACCTCACCACTGTCACACTTCCCTCATACATATCCTGCAGCACTCCTACATACTTCTCCGCAACTCCCAACTTCCTCATACAATACCACACCTCCTCTCTCGGCACTCTGTCATATGCTTTCTCTAAATCCACAAAGACACAATGTAACTCCTTCTGGCCTTCTCTATACTTCTCAGTCAACATTCTCAAAGCAAACATCGCATCTGTGGTTCTCTTTCATGGCATGAAACCATACTGCTGCTCGCTGATCATCACCTCTCCTCTTAACTTAGCTTCTATTACTCTTTCCCATATCTTCATGCTGTGGCTGATCAACTTTATACCTCTGTAGTTGCTACAGTTCTGCACATCGCCCTTGTTCTTGAAAATCGGTACCAGTGTGCTTCTTCTTCCCTCGTCAGGCATCCTCTCACTTTCCAAGATTGTGTTAAACAATCTAGTTAAAAACTCCACCGCCATCTCTCCTAAACATCTCCATGCCTCCACAGGTATGTCATCAGGACCAACTGCCTTTCCACTCTTCATCCTCTTCATAACTGGTCTCACTTCCTCCTTGTTAATCCATCACACCTCCTGATTCACTATCCTCACATCATCCAACCTTCTCTCTCGTCCTCATTTTCTTCATTCATCAGCCCCTCAAAGTACTCCTTAAAGCCATCTCCAGAGGTGGTCCCATATCTTAAATCTTCACAATGAAACTGGTGAGTAAAATTGTTTCATAACCTATACGCAAAGCCAACAGCATATTAACCGGTTGCAAAAGCAACAAAAATTAGACCTAATTTGTAAAGAAACAGAAATTACCACTCATTGAAAATGAATAATTGGTTGCATTCATAAGAATACTAATATGCTGAACTTAATCTGATGTTTGCAACACGGTGATCTGTGACAGAAATCCGCTGCACAGGCTAAAGGCACTATGCACCCAGTAAAAGTACATAAAAAGAAACTGTGTTGGTGAATGTACACATAGGTGTTGTGATTATTTTAAGGGTTAGATGTCTTAAACATCTAATTTGCTTTAATTGTTACCACTTTACACACCAAGATATTGTAATGGAGGCTTTAAATAAGTTTAACAAGATTTAAGAAGTAAAGGAATTAAAAACAACTGGTCCAAAAGCCAGTTTGTTGACTAATGGAGGCAAGTTCATATATCACTGTTAAAAACATTGGTATGGCTAGTAAATGGCACAAATGGCCAAACAGACGCTGGCCAAGAGGATGGCACAACACAGAAGAGGTAACCCGTCAGGCCAGGACTCTGCAGTCTACACCCATCTACAGGCCAGTGGCCACTCTTCCAAGGATGAGGATGTGCACACCCTTGATAGGGAGGAACACTGGTTTGAACAGGGAGTCAAAGAGGCCATCTATGTGAAGAGGGAACCACCATCGCTGAACCGAGGGGGGCGGGTAGGGGGGGCTAACAGTACACCTGTCGCCATCTTACAATGCTGTGGTTGCAAACATTCCCAAACATGGCCATTGTAACTCTCGTTAATGGTCATGGCAATTTGCATAAGACACCGATCGCTGTTTTTGGTCATTATGCCACTGTATTGTTATAAGGGTGGGGATACCTGCAGCCAGTTGAGACTGAAGAGGTCTCTTAGATGCGTGATCAAAGAACGGTGAATCAGTTCATCTGGACACAACGTTTATTGAGAGAGAGATGTTTCATCACTCATCTAAGTGACCTCTTCAGTCTCAACTGACTGCAGGTATCCCCACCCTTATAAACGATACAGTGGCTTGACCACCCTTAGATGAGTGACGAAACACTTCTCTCAATAGACGCTGTGTTCAGATGAACTGATTCAACTTTCTGTGATCTTCTTACCTGGATTATTGAGCATGCATAAAGACATTGGTACGATATCTCACAAATGTGTGTATCATACCAGGTCAGCCTTGGTGCAGTAGACTGGCATTTAAAGCTCAAGAATTGGATCAGAAATCCCACCAGACTGGGTCTAGCTCACCAGATAGTCCAGGCCTGGGGCACTTGGCCAATAAGAAATAGCCAGGAACAATTTTTGGAAAAATTACATTCATAATACTACATTGTCCCTAGGTGTGAAGGTGTCGGCCCTGTGATGGCCTGGCGGCCTGTCCAGGGTGTCTCCCCGCCTGCCGCCCAATGACTGCTGGGATAGGCTCCAGCAGCATCCCCGTGACCCTGAGAGCAGGATAAGCGGTTTGGATAATGGATGGATGGACATTCATAATATTGACTGAGTAAAATGTATTTACATGAATGCAGTGTTTTAAGAATATTTATATTTCTATCTTCTGTTTTCAGGTTTGCTACCAGGAACATAAACAGTGACACTATATTCTTATGTTCATTTTTTTCTGCTCCGCCAAAACTAGTGTCAATGTGCCTCATTAAATTTAAAAGTATATCACCGGAAAAAAATAACTGCTCCAGCGTTACAACTCAAGTGTTTCCAAACTTCAACTTAAACATAAATAAGACCAGCATTGAAACGTTTCAATCCAGCCTCCCTGGAAGAGCATCAGCCCTACAGTCACATCCAAAGACCTGTCAGCTTTTTTGTCTTAAAATCTGGAAACAGGTTTTGGTTTTTTTTTTCTACATTTCTGCCGAACATGACTGAACTATGCGGCAAGGTGGTGCAGTGGTTAGCGCGGTCGCCTCACAGCAAGAAGGTCCCGGGTTCGAACCCCGGGGTAAGGTCCAACCTTGGGGGTCGTCCCGGGTCGTCCTCTATGTGGAGTTTGCATGTTCTCCCCGTGTCTGCGTGGGTTTCCTCCGGGTGCTCCGGTTTCCTCCCACAGTCCAAAGACATGTAGGTCAGCTGAATCGGCCGTACTAAATTGTCCCTAGGTGATGGACTGGTGGCCTGTCCAGGGTGTCCCCCCGCCTGCTGCCCAGTGACTGCTGGGACAGGCTCCAGCATCCCCGCGACCCCGAGAGCAGGATGAGCGGTCTGGATAATGGACGGATGACTGAATTCTATTATAAATAAGTAAATAGAATAGAATGAAGTAGGTGTAACGTCGCTTTATGCTTCCCCCCCTGTACTTGTCCAAAAGCACCACTCTATGTAAAGCAGCGGAGGCGAGAGCCTCTTCAGGGACACACACTACAGCAGTCAATTCATCCCAACTACAGGAGCGACAAAAAAGGAAAAAGGAAAAGGGCCCGTTCAGTTACGTCTCTTTAGGTCCCGGCCTTGTCTGGAACGCCACGGCACTCTTTCCTCGCATTTCAACGACAGATGTCCATTTTCTCCACAGGCTGACCAAATGGACACGCTGACCCCGTCTCCCCCGCTCACACACCTGGAAGAGGAAAACCTGGCGGGAGGCGAATAGCAGAGAAGGCGCGACTGAAGCGGGAGCGGTCTATCCTTCCATAGCAACCGACCCAGCTTGGGAATACACCGAGTTTACCGGCACGTTATGACGAGCCGCGTTGTCGGCGAGCGTTACGGAAATCACTTCCTGTAACGGTTCAATCCGAACGTATGTTTAGAGTCATTTGTGGGCTATCCTAGTCGTAATATGCACTCGGCCGCCCAATGATGGATGTACTCATAGGGACTCCAACACGTGACTGAATGTTGCCCGAAAAATCCCGGCTCCCCTGTGGTACGCCGTACCAGCAACAGAAACTGTACTTACAGTCCGGCAAAACTTCCTTTTCCCAACAAAATGCTTTTATAGTCACCAAATCCATACTAACTAGATTCGTTATGAACAGGACAACTGTGACCGCTATCGGCCGAGAGGACAGAAAAAGCCGTATTTGTCAAGTTTTTCTCACAATCGTCCAAAAAAAAAAAATAGCAGGTTTAAGACCTACAGCCTTGTTAAATCCACGAGGGGGAGTGTGGCGAGACGGCGTCGTCGGAGTAGGCAGATCCTTAGCCTTGCTTAAGCGGCACAGGGTTTTTCCCCTGGACTCTGGGCTGAAAGCTCATTAATCTAGTGCGGTGGAGGTCCCCCGACCTGAGCAGCCTGCACCAGGGGAGGATTTCCCGTCCCTCGTCTTTTTCAGCAAAATTCCTCCGCTTAACGATGACTGCCGCTGATGCGGAGAGGTCGGAGGAAGAGGAGGAGGAGGATAGAGAGAGGCAGCGCCAAAACAAATAAAAACCGAAAGAGGCTTGAGGGCATCGGTATTACAAACTACTTCCTGCCTGTGTGGAGTCTGTGGGATGAGGAGTCTGTGGGATGCCTCTTCTGAGTGGATGCGTGAATACAAATTATCCATCCATTTCATTACCCGAACCGCTTATCCTGCTCTCAGGGTCACGGGGGATGCTGGAGCCTTTCCCAGCAGTCATTGGGCGGCAGGCGGGGAGACACCCTGGACAGACCGCCAGTCCATCACAGGGCCCACACACACACACACACACATATACACACATATACACACATACACACACACATTCACACCTAGGGACAATTTAGTAGTATGGCCGATTCACCTGACCTACGTGTCTTTGGACTGTGGGAGGAAACCGGAGCACCCGGAGGAAACCCACGCAGACACGGGGAGAACATGCAAACTCCACACAGAGGACGACCCGGGACGACCCGCCAAGCTTGGACTACCCCGGGGCTCGAACCCAGGACCTTCTTGCTGTGAGGCGACCGCGCTAACCACTGCGCCACCGTGCCGCGCTGCATGAGTACAAATTAAAATGAATACAAATTAAATTGCATAAAAAAAAGTATTCAAAGTCATGTTTTATTATTAAAATTGGGTTTTAGGCACATGGTGCGGTAAAATGAAGGAAAAGTTCAATCAATATATTTTGACAAACCTGATGATTACCGACCACACCATACCCTCTTCCTGATACAAAAATCTTGTTATACTGAGCACAATGTAAATATATCTACGTTACATAGATACATTTACATTGTATCTGTGTTACATAGATACAATGTAAATGTATCTATGTAACACAGATACAATGTAAATGTATCTATGTAACATGGATACATTTACATTGTATCTATGTAACACAGATACAATGTAAATGTATCTATGTAACATGGATACATTTATACTGAAAAGTAAGAGCAACTTGTAGACACAATACTATAGTGATATCCAACTCAGCGGTTCAAAGACCATATTGTGCGACACGTTGACACACATTTTATGAATGTATAAAGTGTAAAATCCACTGCTGCACTGCTGCTCTCAGTTCAGGTCAACCTGGCCTTAACTGATGTCTTTCCAATGAATTCATGAACACCAGTTTAGCATAGTAAAGGTTAAAACCCACGCCTCTATTATAAACGTGGGAGAAGGGGGCATCCGGGTGGCATGGTGGTCTATTCCGTTGCCTACCAACACGGGGATCGCCGGTTCGAATCCCCGTGTTACCTCCGGCTTGGCTGGGCGTCCCTACAGACACAATTGGCTGTGTCTGCGGGTGGGAAGCCAGATGTGGTTGTGTGTCCTGGTCGCTGCGCTAGCGCCTCCTCTGGTCGGTCGGGACACCTGTTCGGGGGGGGGGGAGCGTGATCCTCCCACACGCTATGTCCTCCTAGTGAAACGCCTCACTGTCAGGGGAAAAGCAGCGGCTGGCGACTCCACATGTATCAGAGGAGGCATGCTACCGGATCAGCAGAGGGGGTGGAGCGGCAACCGGGACAACTCGGAACAGTGGGGTGACTGGCCGGATACAAGTGAGGAGAAGAGGAAAAAAAAGGGAAGGAAAGGGAAAGGGAAAGGGAAGGGACGGGACGGGACGGGACGGGACGGGAAGGGGAGGGGAAGGGAAGGGGAGGGGAGGGGAGGGAAAGGGAAAGGGAAAGGGAAGGGAAAGGGAAGGGAAGGGGAAGGGGAAGGGGAAGGGGAAGGGAAGGGGAAGGGGAAGGGAAGGGGGAGGGGAAGTGAAGGGAAGGGAAGGGGAAGGGAAGGGGAGGGGGAGGGAAGGGAAGGGAAGGGGGAAGGGAAGGGGGAAGGGAAGGGAAGGGGAGGGGAAGGGAAGGGAAGGGGACAGGGAAGGGGAAGGGGAAGGGGAAGGGAAGGGAAGGGAAGGAAGGGAAGGGAAGGGAAGGGAAGGGAAGGGAAGGGAAGGGGGAAGGGAAGGGAAGGGGAGGGGAGGGGAAGGGCAAGGGCAAGGGCAAGGGCAAGGGCAAGGGCAAGGGCAAGGGCAAGGGCAAGGGCAAGGGGAAGGGGAAGGGGAAGGGGAAGGGGAAGGGAAGGGAAGGGAAGGGCAAGGGAAAGGGGAAGGGAAGGGAAGGGAAGGGAAGGGAAGGGAAGGGGGAAGGGAAGGGAAGGGAAGGGGAGGGGAAGGGGACGGGGACGGGGAAGGGGAAGGGAAGGGAAGGGAAGGGGGAAGGGAAGGGGAGGGGAGGGGAAGGGAAGGGAAGGGAAGGGAAGGGAAGGGGAAGGGAAGGGGAAGGGAAGGGAAGGGAAGGGGAAGGGGAAGGGGAAGGGGAAGGGAAGGGAAGGGAAGGGGGAAGGGAAGGGCAAGGGCAAGGGGAAGGGCAAGGGGAAGGGGAAGGGGAAGGGGAAGGGGAAGGGCAAGGGAAAGGGGAAGGGAAGGGAAGGGAAGGGAAGGGAAGGGAAGGGAAGGGCAAGGGGAAGGGAAGGGAAGGGAAGGGAAGGGGAAGGGGAAGGGGAAGGGGAAGGGGAAGGGAAGGGAAGGGGAAGGGGAATGGAAGGGAAGGGAAGGGAAGGGAAGGGAAGGGAAGGGAAGGGGAAGGGAAGGGGAAGGGAAGGGAAGGGAAGGGAAGGGAAGGGAAGGGAAGGGAAGGGAAGGGAAGGGAAGGGAAGGGGACGGGGGTAAAAAAAAAACTTGAAAGAAAGTACAACTTGAAGTGAAAAAGTTTGTTTGAAGTTTAAGTTTTTGGAAAAGTTCTTCCAAATATTTGAAGTCCAAACAGCAATTACATCATATGTGTGGGAACAGGAAAAAAAAAAAAGTAGACCGTGGATCGAGGAAGAGAAACTCTGGAATATCAGCCTGAGAAGAAGACATAGTTTAGCCCTCATTCTCACCGACTGTGAAAACGTTAGCCGTTCTCCCTACAAAGTGGAACGAGCAGGTCGATCTAAGTGAAAGCTGTGACCGGGTATCTGAGCGGATTACTGAATCCACCTCAAATGTGACACAGACGGGAGTATAAAGGGGAAAGAAAGACGGGCCGATGTTCCAGATCCAGAGGTACTTGAGAAACAGACTGCGTAAAAAGGGGTTGCAACTCGTTATTGCAATAACAGCGAGGATAAGAGAAATCTAGTTATCAGCACGGTAAAAGTGCTTCAGGCTCCCAGGGAGACGCCGTCCTCTCAGAACTCCCTTGAGGGAGGGAGGAACGTCAGCGCCGCGGACAGTGTGTTCCTCGTAGGTTGGCGGAGATAATAAATAAGACCTTTTGTCCGTGCTTAACACCTGGCCATCTATGTGACATCCAATTACCTTGATAAGATGACCATCTTCTGGCAGCGCATGAGCCACACTCCGCCTCCAAGGACCTAATTGTAGCCCGAAGAAGGTTACCGTGAACCTGTGGCTCATCAGCCACCCTCAGCTATTTCGGATGGTGACGTGATACGAAATGCAGCCGATGACATTCCACGGAATCGTATTTTGACACTACTGACAAAGCGCGGCCATGTTACACGCAGGGTAACCTTTGGCGCCTGTGCGGAGACATGGCGGGTCTTCCGTGGACTCCGGTGCAAAACTTCTACCCTGTTTAATGATTATCAGTGACAAACGGGTTAGCTAGCGGTTAAGGGCTGTGCGGCGGCTAACCTGCCACGTCTCATACAGACGCCACAGGGTACCTTCCACGTCACATGTTGACGCTGCAACAGCATCAATATGCACGACACCATCGTACGATAACAGGCTCGGACTGCTGAACGCTACGGCTCAGCTATTGCAGACGGCGCAGCAGAGGATGCTGGGAGAAATGGCCAAGATTTGGCGTCGACAACATGGCGAGGACTGATGGACAGCCTCGGGCACGACAGCAAATGGATGTGAATGTTCGGATTACTCGCCCCTCTCTTCACGACCCCGGTCTCACCTCCACCCTAAGTTTACCCAAGATGTGCTGGAATGTTAGTGAGCTACCGAGTAAAGATGTGGGCTACTGTTGGGGAAAAGAATCATCTTTTTCCTCCTCTTCATAAATAATATTTCTTATTTCAAGAATTTTTATTTTTATAAATTAGAATTGACCATATTCACTTCTCCTGCCAGAGGAAAAGTGAGATGGCGGATACAAGCGGCTGAAATGGTTTCCTCCGTAGGGTGTCTGGGCTCAGCCTTAGAGATAGGGTGAGGAGCTCGGATATCCGGAGGGAGCTCGGAGTAGAGCCGCTGCTCCTTCGCGTCGAAAGGAGCCAGTTGAGGTGGTTCAGGCATCTGATCAGGATGCCTCCTGGGCGCCTTCCTTTGGAGGTTTTCCGGGCACGGCCAACTGGGAGGAGACCCCGGGCTTGACTCAGAACTTGCTAGAGAGACTACATGTCTAATCTGGCCTGGGAACGCCTTGGGATCCCCCAGGAGGAGCTGGAGGGCGTTGCTGAGGAGAGGGACGTCTGGAGTGCCCTACTTAGCTTGCTGCCACCGCGACCCGACCCCGGAGAAGTGGCTGAAGAAGAATGAATGAATATTCACTTTTCCCTTAGCTCAAATGCTCCTACATTTCATAGCCAATGGAAAGGAAAAGCAACCTTAACTCAAGGCACTTCCCTCACATTGTAAGCAATGGAGAAAATCTGTGAGAGTCCAAACATAAACTCATTATTCAATATTTCAAAAGGAACGGCTGTTAATTTTAGCATATCATCGTCAGAATCTTAAAATAATTCAAATGGCGAGAGCCTATCACGTGACCTTGTTTCTCATAGCACTGACAGTTTCTATTTTTTTGTTTGTGGATTTTCCCCCTTTTTCTCCCCAGTTGTACTTGGCCAATTACCCCACCCTTCCGAGCCGTCCCGGTCGCTGCTCCACCCCCTCTGCCGATCCGGGGGAGGGCTGCAGACTACCACGTGCCTCCTCCCATACATGTGGAGTCGCCAACCGCTTCTTTTCACCTGACAGTGAGGAGTTTCACCAGGGGGGACGTAGCGCGTGGGAGGATCACGCTATTCCCCCCCGCACACGTGCCCCGACCGACCAGAGGAGGCGCTAGTGCGGCGACCAGGACACACACCCGCATCCGGCTTCCCACCTGCAGACACGGCCCATTGTGTCTGTAGGGACGCCCGACCAAGCCGGAGGAAACACGGGGATTGGAACCGGCGATCCCCGTGTTGGTCGGCAACGGAATAGACCGCCACGCCACCCGGACGCCCTGTACTGACTGTTTCAATCATGGTCATTCAGTTTTTGTTGTTGTTGTTGATGTTGTGTTTTTACAAGAGAAACAACTTACTCCTCCATTGTGCATGGCGTGTTCATCGCCAGAAAGTGTCAAACAAAAGAACGCAATCATTGTCCTGAATAAAGGTGTAGGACATTTTAATGGGGCGCCGTACGTCTTAAGTAACAGAACGGTTGTGTTTTGATTAAACTAATGGCACTAAGTACTATTCCAGACCTGACAATGTGAGAAGACGGCGTCCGTAACGCGGCGGGAAAATAGGGGGCAGGCTAAGTGCGGATCAGCTACCTGTATGAACACCTACACAATCAGACCCCATGTGTGGGAGGCAGCGGGGCGCTGAAAGCCTCCACTTACCCACTTCGGTCCGACTGCACTACACGCCGCTCTCAGGCACCAATCGTCGTTTAAGTGCTCCGTTCATCCCGACCCCGGTGTGGCCGACGAGAGCGACGATAGATGGGCGATTGCTTTAAAATAGCAGTGAGGATGTTAATGGTGGTCTCCTTGATCGTTTGGATGAGTGTTTTCCCGATGCGGAGGGTAGGTCTTCCTCTCCTCGGCCATTACTTTATTAGAGACACCCTCACTTATCCACTACAGATGTGACTGGCTGGATGGAGGCTGTGGCTGAGGGAGGGTACTATCTGTGTGGAGAGTGCCCCTGACTGCTAGACTGAGACGGAGAGGACGTGGCGGTCTTTACACCAGTTAGCCGTGTGAATCACTGCTGAGGATAAACATCTAGCCGAGTCCCCCATAGAGGACTATAGGATGCAGTTGTTATATCGCACAGCTGAAACTGCAATTCAGCCGTAGGTTTTTTTCTTTTTTCATTCATTGATTCTTCTTCAGCCGCTTCTCCGGGGTGGGGTCGTGGTGGCAGCAAGCTAAGTAGGGCACTCCAGACGTCCCTCTACCCAGCAACACCGTCCAGCTCCTCCTGGGGGATCCCAAGGCATTCCCAGGCCAGATTGGACATGCAGTCCCTGCAGCGAGTTCTGGGTCAACCCCGGGGTCTCCTCCCAGTTGGATGTGCCCGGAAAACCTCCAAAGGAAGGCGCCCAGGAGGCGTCCTGATCAGATGCCCGAACCACCTCAAGTGGCTCCTTTCGACGCGAAGGAGCAGCGGCTCTACTCCGAGCTCCCTCCGGATGTCCGAGCTCCTCGCCCTATGTCTAAGGCTGAGCCCAGACACCCTACGGAGGAAACTCATTTCAGCCAGTGTATCCGTGATCTCACCCTTTCAGTCACTACCCAAAGCTCATGACCACAGGTGAGGGTTGGAACAAAGACTGACTGGTAAATTGAGAGCTTTGCCTCCCGGCTCAGCTCCCTCTTCACCACAACGGTGCGGTACAACGTTCACATTACTGCTGATGCTGCACCAATCCGCCTGTCAATCTCCCGCTCCATCCAACCCTCACCGATTTGGACCCCCCCCCCCCAATTGTATCTGGCCAATTCCCCCACTCTTCCGAGCCATCCTGGTCGCTGCTCCACCCCCTCTGCCGATCCGGGGAGGGCTGCAGACTACCACATGCCTCCTCCGATACACGGGGAGTCACCAGCTGCTTCTTTTCACCTGACAACGAGGAGTTTCGCCAGGGGAACGTAGCGCGTGGGAGGGTCACGCTATTCCCCCCCACGAACAGGCGCCCCGACCAACCAGAGGAGGCGCTAGTGCAGCGACCAGGACACACACCCACATCCGGCTTCCCACCCACGGACACCGTAGGGACGACCGACCAAGCTGTAGGATTTATAGCACAGGTTTCAGGCTGGGTTAACCATTCGTTTAAACATGGCCGACTCAGATGGAGGAATAAAATTTAGAAATGACAGTTTTGGATGCAACTACACAACATTTGATCAGGATTGTTACGCTAAGTAGAGGTTCACCATATGTACTGCGTGACCAAAAAAAAACCAAAAAAAACCGACATTCTGTTTTTAATAGCAACCGATTGGCAAGCTGTCTTGGGCCAGTTGGCAAATGGGCGGGCAGCGGAGGAGTTTGGAGGTGCTAAAGTTCAGGCAGGAGCGACGCAGCACCCTGTGTCCTGCCAACAGCCGTGCAGTAGAGCAATTCCTGACTGAGTTGTTGACCCGTGGCCCCCACCTGCACGGCCGATGCTTTGTGGAAGCAGGGCACCGATTCCCTCCCATGCTGCCCACAGCACCAGAAGGCTTTTGACTCATGCCCATCTGTCCCACTAGTACATACATTAAGTAAGAGCACGGCGACGGCCATCCTGTCCACCTCGTGCGTGTTTTTAGCGAAGGAAGTCGAGTTACATCGTGCGTGGATGAAATGCTGAACTTCCGAGTAATTCCACCCATTTCCCCCCTCAGATATACGCAAATCAGGGTGTGCTGCTCGCCAGTCACAGCCCGGCTAAAGATAGCCAAGAGACCGTGTCTGCAGGGTGACTGGCGACTGCTGCAAAGCACACATTTAAAAAAATCTGCAGATTTCCCCTGTTAAGACATCTGCACATGGATAGTTTGAAAGCACCACATTCGTGCCCACCCTACCCGCCCCCCCCCAATCTCACCTTTCACAATATGCATCCACAGAGAACATCTCAAATCAATGAAATACACACGGCTAAGTAACCTGCGGCCCCCAACATTGTAGAGACAGCCGGAGAGACACTGACAAACCCTCACCTGACCCGGCCGGATGTCTAAGCAGTGAAGCACCTCTTGGAGCATGACGGGCGTGTGAGGGGGACTCTCAGCAACATCATGAGGGAGTGTCTGCGAGGCGCTCTGTGGACCAGGTCCAGAAGACGGACCAGCCATGTGCGACTGTACACAGAACCTTCGAGACCTCATCGTTCTCCAAGCAGCGTAGGTCGCTTTCCACGACCTCACGCTGGAGATGATAAACTTGTGGTACATCATGGGACTGATGAAAAGTGCTAGAAAATGAGAGAGGAAAAACAGAAAAGGGGCGGTGCGGTGAATAAACAGAAGACAATTTTTGTTAGATATTATACACATACTATAATAATGATCTGTCACTACTATTAAGACCATGTGTTCCACGGCGCTTACTATTTCACCTTGGATTCTGAGAAACTACTTGAAAATGGACGGGTACAACACTTTAGATGGCAGGATTTGAAAATCGTGTTACAACTTCTTGGATTTCAAATTGTTGAAAAATGTAAAAAAAGTATACAAAAAAAGCAAATCTAGTTTATGGCTATGTCTAGCTAGTTATAAAATTAAGATTTAAAGGGGCGTCCGGGTGGTGTGGTGGTCTATTCCGTTGCCTGCCAACACGGGGATCGCCGGTTCGAAACCCCGTGTTACCTCTGGCTTTCCTCTGGATTTCCCCCCTTTTTTCTCCCAAATTGTACCCGGCCAGCTACCCCACTCTCCCGAGCCATCCCGGTCACTGCTCCACCCCCTCTGCTCATCCGGGGAGGGCTGCAGACTACCACATGCCTCCTCCCATACATGTGGGGTCACCAGCCGCTTCTTTTCACCTGACAGTGAGGAGTTTCACCAGGGGTACGTAGCGCGTGGGAGGATCACGCTATTCCCCCCCAGTTCCCCCTCCACCCTGAACAGGTGCCCCAACCGACCAGAGGAGGCGCTGGTGCAGTGACCAGGACACATACCCACATCCGGCTTCCCACCCAAAGAGCGACCAATTGTGCCTGTAGGGACGCCCGGCCAAGCCGGAGGTAACACGGGGATTCAAACTGGCGATCCCCATGTTGGTAAGCAACAGAACAGACCACTATGCTACCCGGATGCCCCTGTCAGTGGCAAATTTAACAATAGCTAAACCCTGAAGATCGAAGCCATGAACACATTTTACATTGCTCGTTTTATTAGTTATCGTCAGGTAGTACTTTACAGAGGAAATGACACGACGCACATCGGTTTACGTTTTTACCAACGCAACCAAAAGCAGAAGACCATGGCACGCAGCAGTCACCTCCTAGAAGTGCAGTTGTTGTGGCTAACGAGCAGACACGGCAGGCCAAGCCCGTACCGTGCTTTCTGTTTGCTGGTGGGAGGGCGAATGACACTGCGGCACTGGCGACTCGTTCTCATTTAGAACGTTTTCGGGGGATTTAGATGAGTCAAGACCAACGGAGAGAAGAGGAACGAAAGTCAGCAGGAGCAAGACGGACTACATTGGCCTGAATGAGAGGGAGGACAGTGCAATGGTGAGGATGCAAGGAGTAGAGGTGACAAAGGCGTATGAGTTTAACTACTTGGGGTCGAAATGTCTTGATGCGTGCTCACTAATGCAGGTAAGAAGAGCACAGGAAGCTGAATCAGTTCATCTGGACACGATTACTGACAGAAACGTCTCATCACTCATCCAAGTGACCTCTTCAGTCTCAACTGACTGCAAGTGTCCCCACCCTTACAAACAACGACCGAAACCAACGATCGGTTTCATATGCAAATATGGGCGTGACCATTAACTCGAGTTTCAATGGCGATGTGCACTATTCACAGAGGATTGGAGAATAGTTGCTATCACGGTGTTGTAAGATGGCGACAGAGGCGTAAGAACAGGACAATGCTATCGACAGAAGCTTGTACCATAGATTATGCCCTGGGGAAGCTACACCTAGTCTGTATGGTTCACCTAAGACACGTGAACAGGATGTGCCATTACAGTCACTTGTTTGTATGATTAACTCAGTGACATATAACATCTCTAAATTTCTGGCATCTCTACTTAACCCGTTGGTAGGCAGTAATGACCATCACATTCAGAACACTAAGGATTTTGTGGATAAGTTATGGAGGTGGATGAAGCAATGGTCACTTATGATGTTAAGTCTATCTTCATGTAAGCAGTGGAGGTAGTCCATATGAAATTACAAAACGACCCCACCCTTAGCAGTAGGACCAACCTTAACACTGACCAAGTATGTCTGCTCCTGACGCTGTGTCTTCAGTCCATGTATTTCACATACAGGGGGCAGTACTATTGGCAGAAACATGGGTGTGCTATGGGTTCCCCAGTCTCGCTTATAGTGGCCAACTTGTACATGGAGGAAGTGGAAAAGAGGGATCTGACGTCCTATCCAGGGACACCACCTGGCCATTGGTTCAGATTTGTGGGCGACACCTGGGTTAAAATTAAATCTCAGGATGTACCACATTTCACCGACCACATTAACTCTGTGGACAACCACATCAAGTTCACCAGGGAGGATGTGGAAAATGACAGGTTAGCCTTCGTACACTGTGAAACTGTAACTGCTGATGGGGGACATTCGGTTGTTGATGTTTACAGCAAACCAGCACATACTGATCGGTACTTAAGGTTCGACTCTCATCATCCACTGGAGCACAAACTAGGAGTCATCAGGATGGCATGGCTCAGGAGGAAGAGCGGGCCATCTAGTAATCGGAAGGTCGCTCGTTCAATCCCCGGCTCCTGCGGAGAGCGTGTCCAAGTGTCCTTGAGCAAGAAACCGAACCCCAAACTGCTCCTGATGAGCAGCTTGGCGCCTTGCATGGCAGCCTCCACCCAGTGTATCAATGTGTGCGTGAATGGGTGAATGTGAGATATACACTGTAAAGAGCTTTGAGTGGTCGGTAGACTAGAAAAGTGCTATATAAATGCAGTCCATTTTATGCGTACCACTGAGCTGACAACGTCCCCGCCGGCACAACGGCCGGGGAAGGGGAGAAATCCCACATTAAACAGGCCCTGCTTAAGTATGGTTATCCTAACTCGGCAATTGTCAAAGCCAGGAAGACGCCCAAACAGTGCACCAGCTGATCGGAGAGAAGAGAAGGACAAGAGCTGCCTAAGCGTAAACCAGTGGTGATTCTGTATGTGGCGGCAGTGTCAGAAAAGTTGAGATGCATATTTTCCAAACACCGCGTCTCAGTTGCTTTCAAGCCACAACACACGCTGCGCCAGAAATTGGTCCACCCCAAGGATCGAGTCCCCCGGCACAAACAGAGCAATATAGTGTACGCTGTTAAGTGCCAGGAGGCTTGCCGTGACTCGTACATCAGGGAACCAAACAGACGCTGGCCAAGAGGATGGCACAACACAGAAGAGCTAACACGTCAGGCCAGGACTCCACAGTCTACACTCTTTCAAGGATGAGGATGTGCACAACCTTGATAGGGAGGAACGCTGGTTTGAACGGGGAGTCAAAGAGGCCGTCTATGTGACGAGGGAACGGCCATCCCTGAACCGAGGGGGGGGGGGCTACAAGTACGTCTGTCACCATCTTACAATGCTGTGATTGCAACCATTCCCAAATCGTCTGTGAATAGTACACATGGCCATTGAAACTCTCGTTAATGGTCACACCCATATTTGCATATGAAACCAATCATTGATTTCCATCGTTATGCCACTGTATTGTTTATAAGGGTGGGGACACCTGCAGTCAGTTGAGACTGAAGAGGTCACTTAGATGAGCGATGAAACGTATCTACCAGCAAACGCTGTGTCCAGATGAACTGATTCAACTTTCTTTGACACTTGGGGTCAACTGTTCAATGTAACGGGGAGTGCAGAAGAGAGGTGGAGAAGAGAGGGCAGGCAGGGTGGAGTGGGTGAAGAAGACTGTCAGGAGCGATTTGCAACAGAAGGGTACCAGAAAGAGTTAAAGGGAAGGTTTACAAGATGGTTGTGAGACCAGCTATGTTGTATGGTTTGGAGACAGTGGCACTGATGAAAAGACAGGAGGAGGAGCTGGAGGTGGCAGAGATGAAGATGATAAGATTTTCACTGGGAGTGACGAAGAAGGACAGGATTAGGAACGAGTATATTAGAGGGACAGCTCAGGTTGGACGGTTTGGAGACAAAGCAAGAGAGACAAGATTGAGATGGTTTGGACATGTGTGGAGGAGAGATGATGGGTATACTGGGAGAAGGATGCTGAATATGGAGCTGCCAGGGAAGAGGAGAAGAGGAAGGCCAAAGAGGAGGTTTATGGATGTGGCGAGGGAGGACATGCAGGTGGCTGGTGTGACAGAGGAAGATGCAGAGGACAAGAAGAGATGGAAACGGATGGTCCACTGTGGCGCCCCCTAACGGGAGCAGCCAAAGGAAGAAGACAGACAAATGTAGTTACCACTATCACCATATGTGTCAGTAATTCAAACAAAATGAAACAAGTTTAAGCAAAATGAAGCATCCAGTAATGTCGAATACACAAAAAAAAATCCAAAAAAACAAAAACGGGATTAATCTGGAAAGTGTAGCCAAAAATGACTTCTGATCACTTTTTGTCGATCAAGAGTTCATGCAAACCTTTATGAGTGTACTTTTCTATTTTTTTTGTTAGTATTTTCTTGTTTGTTTACTCATTTGTTTGTACACATCCAAAACTAACAAGCCAAAGTCAATTTCGAATTTAATGAGTACCCGTTAGTACCAACCAGTGATTAAACACATGCTCTTTAATCGTGGCACTCATGTGTAGTCCATGTGTACCCGTGGCCTCCTATCCTACAAAAGCAATATCCCACTGCCTTGAATTAAAGTCGAGGCAAAGAAAGGGTGTTGTCTGCACAGCTCAACAATGCTTTGAACGTTTTGTCACAAAGACGCAAAGGCTACGTCTTAAACTAAAAATCAATAACCCTTTGTTTTTGTTTCAAAATGATCGAGTTGAAAATAGAGTATGGCAGAGACAACAGGAATATTGTCATAAGAGATGTTTGGAATAGCAAGGTGCTAGTAAAAGACAACAGAAACTGCCTTCTGTTGCATAAAATCTGCAACACACTAACTGCAAGTGGTTCATCAGGTTACGAAGGTGGTAATAAGCCTCTCTCTTGCACAGTATTCTGGCATGGCAGACTACTGTGGTAGTTATTGATGTGATGAAGTCGGAAGACTGAGATACTCTACGGCACAGGTGACAACCAGGGAAAAGCTTTTGTAGAACAGGCTCTGCGTATGTTTTGATTTGAATCCCTTATTTGCCTTCTTGCCTGCAAGGGGGGGGGTAGTTTTACATAGTCTACTACTACTTTTGGCTGCTCCCGTTAGGGGGCGCCACAGCGGATCATCCGTTTCCATCTCTTCCTGTCCTCTGCATCTTCCTCTGTCACACCAGCCACCTGCATGTCCTCCCTCACCACATCCATAAACCTCCTCTTTGGCCTTCCTCTTCTCCTCTTCCCTGGCAGCTCCATATTCAGCATCCTTCTCCCAATATACCCAACATCTCTCCTCCACACATGACCAAACCATCTCAATCTTGCCTCTCTTGCTTTGCCTCCAAACCGTCCAACCTGAGCTGTCCCTCTAATGTACTCGTTCCTAATCCTGTCCTTCTTCATCACTCCCAGTGAAAATCTTAGCATCTTCACCTCTGCCACCTCCAGCTCCACCTCCTGTCTCCTCATCAGTGCCACTGTCTCCAAACCATATAACATAGCTGGTCTCACAACCATCTTGTAAACCTTCCCTTTAACTCTTGCTGGTGCCCTTCTGTCACAAATCACTCCTGACACTCTTCTCCACCCACTCCACCCTGCCTGCACTCTCTTCTCCACCTCTCTTCTGCACTTCCCTGTTACTTTGGACAGTTGACCCCAAGTATTTAAACTCATACACCGTCGTCACCTCTATTCCTTGCATCCTCACCATTCCACTGTCCTCCCTCTCATTCACACATATGTATTCCATCTTGCTCCTACTGACTTTCATTCCTCTTCTCTCCAGTGCATACCTCCACCTCTCCAGGCTCTCCCCCACCTGCACCCTACTCTCACTACAGATCACAGTGTCATCCGCGAACATCATAGTCCACTGAGACTCTTGCCTGTCCTCGTCCGTCAACCTGTCCATCACCACTGCAAACACTTAGATGTATACGTAGTATACACCTAATAAAGCAATAATTCCCAACAACAGGTGCAAGTCATAAGTGAATATCATTGGAACGTAAGTTCTAATAATTCCAGTCAAGGATAGTAGCCTGTATGCACAATTAACAGCACCTGGCAACTGTAAAAGACATTTTCTTGGAAGAGGTATTCATACATAGCAGCAAAATGCTTAATAAAACAAGAGTCTAGAAATGAATTCTTAACCAAAGGTTTGCATTGCAACCAATTAAGCCCTTTATTACGAGAATTCAGATGTTTAAAACTTCTTTGCACAGTCACATCACCTGGCTTAAACCACACATAGAACAGAAAGTGCTGTCAATGATGTATCGCTCTAATAAAAGGGATGCATGGGCAAACGTAATGGGAATTGAACAGTGACAGGGTGTGTGTTGGCGAAGGCGACCCAAGGGCACCTGACCACACAATTTTTAAAGAGTTGGCAATGAAGTGCACAAAGGAGAAGTGACGAAGAATGATTATAGTCAGATCAGATTTTACCACCATGCCTACTGTAACTTATGAGAAGTAAAAATAAAATTTGTGTAAACGTTACCGTGGAAACAAGCCCGCCTCATTATACCAGAGGACTGCGTTTCAAAATGTTGAGCCTCGAGCGAAGGCACAAGGCTGGACTTGGTTTGCAATTCACAGCTTCTTTAGTTGCGAATTGTGAAGTGCAGTTTTTGAAAAGGTAAAATTTATTGAACTTCTTAAATGAGAAACAGGGAATGTTTTTGTTACACTGGTACTGCAACGTGTTTATTGGTGGAAACCAACCAACAACATTAAGCATAGGAAAAATGACTAACACATTCTGACCAAATGAGATTCAGTGTGGCTCCGATAAGTTTTCATTTAATGTCAAAAAGGGCTAAATGGTCTCTGTCAGGCCAGACTCAAAGAGGAAAAGTGAGCTACCTATTTGCCTTTATTGATTTAGAAAAAATATCGACTAAGAATTGCTTCCTGATTTCCAAGTATGAGGGATGATCCAGAATTTCTTCGAGCAATATCCAACCTTGTGCCATGGGGAGCCGTGTGTTTTCTCTCCAACTCAACGATACATAAGCTGACTTGACTAATGGGCACACCTTCCAAAAGTCAGGGGAGCACCCATCACTGGATTGAGAGGGTGTAGTGTTGGTTTAGAAAGAAAACCTGCATACAAAGGGCCCTCAATGGCACACCATTGAGTATTACTTTTATTTTATCGTGGAAACTATGTCAAAGTTCCACCACATAAAACAAATCACGAACTGTCCAGAAACACGTGATCCTGCTGCCTGAACCAAATAAGAGCTTTCATACTCAAAACGGGAACCAAAAATGTGTGTGTGTGTTTCAATGAAAGTGGCCTTAAGATAGATAAGCACTAATTTTCAGCTTTCTCCACCCACTCATTTAAAAAAAAGAGGTGTATAACAGGGGTGTAGATATAGAGGACAATGATGGTGGTGTCCATGTTTAAAGGACATAAGAGGCTGCAGATATAGACACACCAACATTTAAGCATAAATCAAGCCCTACATGTACAATGATATTGCTATACAGTGTTCTACATGTAGAATTGAGGCGTGTGTTCAACATTTTTTTTAAACATTTCCAGATGATGGTACACAATAACCATTTGGGTTTGTTAAGTGACATTTTTACACATTCCCAAATACTAAGTAACAAGTACTTATTCTAGAAAGTATAAGAAGTGGTGCTCCTTTAATCTTTGGATACTGTGAACCTTCATAGTAGGCTATAAGGGGAGACGATGATTGTCTCCCATGTTTTTAATCCGGACCAAGCAGCAAATTTCCCAAGGCAAAGTTGCTGATTGATCGATTGTTCGATTGACTGACTGACTGCCAAAATACAGCTCTTTTAACCCGGCTCAGATAGTTTTGGGTGCAAGTTTCTTCCAACTTTGGTATCCCTTCAATGCTTTTGGTCTTCATCTTCTTCACCCACACTCAGTGGTGGATCTAGAGATTTTTTTCCTGGGGTGGCAAAGGGGTGGCAAGACTGTGTCCCAGAGGTGGCAGCTGCCACCCCTTGCCACCCCGTAGATCCGCGCCTGTGAGGGGGGAGGGGGGGGATTCTAAATCGGCGACTTCTGTTTGAGATGAGTTTGGTGCGGGTCTCATTGACCTTAACCATGCATGTACATAAAATATACTTTAAAAACATATTATCTGATTTATAAATGGGGTGGCAACAGGGGTGGCAAGACTTTGTCCCAGAGGTGGCAGCTGCCACCCCTTGCCACCCTGTAGATCCGCCCCTGCCCACACTATACCCTTGTTTTAACACACTAAGTGATTCTCTCAGAAAGCTGACAGGCAACAGACAATAACTAAAATAATTACGTAGTGCCAGTCCACAGGTCAAGATTCTACATGCAGGTCTCGGGTAGAGTTGCATTATGGGTGATGGATACGTCCACAGTCGCCTAACGCTGATTGGCGCATATAGGAGTATAGGGAGACCACACGTTTTGTGAGGGACTCGGGCCAACTTAGCTGTGCAGAACAGCGTTCACCAGACGCGCACAGAAAATAATCCACCGATCAATAATAATGGTCACCTATATGACCAAACAGGTGGCGCAAGGAGAACCTGTTTTCCGTCGCTGATCATTTGCGCCGTTCATTTCAATCAGGCGCACGCACTAACTGGGCAGCAGCTGCAATTACACACTGCGAGGCAAGGCAGGAATAAGCCTCCCACCATATTGGACGGCT
The DNA here is from genome assembly GCF_029633865.1 of Lampris incognitus. Lineage (NCBI taxonomy): Eukaryota > Metazoa > Chordata > Actinopteri > Lampriformes > Lampridae > Lampris > Lampris incognitus. Next base: position 8,987,908 of record NC_079214.1, on the reverse strand, counting down.
GCGTTGGCTTACACGAGTTGTCGACGTGTGCGCAAACAAGGCGCGGCGGTGGACGTCCGGATACTAATGTATCCGACAGCTAAACGGGAAGCGGCAGATATAGACACGTGTCTGCGCCTCCATTGCGGTCCAATATCGATAAGAGCCGCCGGCGTCACCGCAGCGCAAACCTTGAAGCCCCTGAGGAGTTCGACTCCTCCTGACTCCACCCGCACTCGTAGTGTGACGCGGTCGCTTCGCGTCATGCTTTTTTACTGCCCCTCGGACTGCAGGAGCCCAGCACAAACGCGGCCGAGACCTTTCATTTCATTTCATTGCCATTATCTTGCGCTTACCGTCGTCGCCTGACTGACGTGCGTAGCTCCGCCTTTCCCGGAAGCGTGCGCCCCGCTCGCGTCAATCGCTCTGGTCCAATGGCCGCCCGCGTCACTTGTCCCCGCCCCGCGGCCGCCCGCGTCACTTCATTCTGTCCAATGGCCGACGACGCGCGTTTGAAATCGCCGGGGCGACGGGAGGGGGGGGGTTGCCTTTCAAAATATTGGCGCGTGATGTTGTTGGCGGATGTGGCGGTGAGGAGCTAACGTCAGATTTTGTGTTCCTCCTGAAATAACACCTCCCGCCGGCTGGATTCGCGATAAACGTCGACCGATTTCGGGGGAAGGTATGACAATATGTGCTGCGTTTGACCGCGGAGGACGAGGCTTGAATAAAGGCCACTGGTCCGAGCAAAGGCTCCGTTTAGCCAACGCTTAGTATTCGTAGGCGAGCGCCGGTAGGTTAGCCCATACGGCTAGCTAGCTAGCTAGCCATCCCCCTCCCCCCACCCGTAGCTATGTTCTGCCACTAACCATATTAATGTTTTGCTCTTGTTACGACGTGAGTTTAAAGACCATTAAACGTTGCAAAAATGGCAGCGTATGCTGCACCGTGGATTGAAACGTCAGTATTGGGCTTATTTTTATATATGATTTGTATGGAAAGTTGGCTAAATCATACTACATATTGTGATCCCATGATTTTATTATATTTTTTTTGGGATGTGCAGTAATTGGGTGAGAGAGCCTTTCTGAAAGGATCAACAGCAAACGAGTCTGCTCCATATAGAATAATTAATAAGAAATTATTCAAATATATTGTGTATTGCATTTGGACACTGGTGTCCACAGCTCAGCTGTTGTAGCTTATGTGCCGTTGTTTTCTTTTAATTTAGTGTGACACCCTGTTGCTGTTGGCAAAACAGGCTTGGGTTTGAAACGCATGCGCTGAATGGTCAATGCTTGCCTTTGTCAGTGTGTGGTTAACGTCTCAGAATGTTAAGTTACCAACTCTTTTTATACTCGTCCTAGACACGTGTGCTGTTGGTCATGATTGCCATAGAACCTTAAACCTTTATTGCTTGTGGGTTTTTAAAATATGACAATCTCACGCTGCCCTGAGCTGGTTATCATCATATCTTTGAAAGTAGCTCATCTCTTGTCTTATTGGTTCTGAATCATTTACAGACAAATTAATCACTGTGAGAACGTGAGAGACATGCATGACTCTTGTTCAGATGTTGAGAACTGCATATAAGGTTATCAAGAAATGTTTGTTTACTGCAGTGTTAAGGAAATACAGCCTTCATGTCTTTATCCTTTGACAACAGTGGGCAGCCAAAGCACGCGTTCACAACACCTTTCCTTGACCCCTTTAAATAGGTTATGGCTTGAGATGTGCACAATGCAGCAACTGAGATAATGACATACACTGAACCAGGGTTGACCCATTTGAGTTGGTACGCATTGGTTTTCTGTTAATCTGAAGATTTTCCAAATTATCTCAACATTTGACCTGGTTTGGCTCCTAGCAAAATCTAAATCTCTTCCAAACTTTTGAACAGCCTGAGATCCTGGTGTAAAGCTGGTAACATTGGACTTAATGAAAGATGAAGAAAATGTACTTGGACATCTCCATTGCAGTGTACATGTTAATTATCCTAGTGTTATTGTATGAACAGTAGTTGACCTAAATATTCAGTTTAGGATATTTTCAAAAATGCATTTAATAGAATAATGTAATAATGTAGTATGGAATTTACTAGAATCATAAAAATAATTCATATATAGAATTTGGTAGAATAATATAACCAAACTAAAATCATCACAAGTTGCACATCAAAGGTTAATCACAAGCAGGCTCACTGTACCTGGTGAACACACGCAGAGTGAGAAAAAAAAAACCTATATTGCAGAACCAATATGCCTGTTAAAATTCAGTGTCAATATTTTAAAAACCGCTTCAATGTTTCAAAAAAGTTGTTTCAGTGCTTCAATGTTAAAAAAAAAGTTCAATGTTTTAAAAAGCTCTTGAAATATTTTATTTGAAAAGCTTTTTTCAACATTTCAGTGTTTTTAAAAAGCTGTCAGTTTGTTTTTGGTTTTTTCTTCAATATTTTAAGGTCCATTCCTAGTGTCTAGATAGTAGGGCATTCCACTTTTCATAGTCCTCCACTGGTTTTCGCATCATAATTGCACACAAGGAACACGCACACACATTCGCAGTAAATATGTATGTAATCAGTTGTTTGTTAATGAAGTCTGTTACTTGAACATGTTTCACTGTGCTTCTTAATTTCTTTGTGTGCTCCTAAATGAAAAAAATTAGGAGCACATGTACTCCTTCAGGGCGGCACAGTGGCGCAGTGGTTAGCGCGGTCGCCTCACAGCAAGGGTTTGAGCCCCGGGGTAGTCCAACCTTGGGGGCCGTCCCGGGTCGTCCTCTGTGTGGAGTTTGCATGTTCTCCCCGTGTCTGCGTGGGTTTTCTCCGCGGGCTCCGGTTTCCTCCCACAGTCCAAAGACATGTACTAAGTCAGGTGAATTGGCCGTAATTGTCCCTAGGTATAAATGGGTGTGTGTGTGGGTGTGTGTGTGTCGGCCCCGTGATGGCCTGGCGGCCTGTCCAGGGTGTCTCCCCGCCTGCTGCCCAATGGCTGCTGGAATAGGCTCCAGTATCCCCGCGACCCTGAGAGCAGGATAAGCGGTTCAGCTAATGGATGGATGGATGTACTCCTTCCGGGCAAAAAGTTAGCGTAGAGCCCTGATGGGGCTAGACAAGACTATGAGATTCCCATGGGGGGGGGGGGGGATCCACTGTTTTGTTTGAGGCATTTATATATTTTACAGTTTTAGGAATCATCTGTAACCCTGTTATTAATCATTCCATATAAAGTTTTCATTTGTTCTTTTTTATTTTATTTTATTTTTTTAGAGCATTATGGAATTGTTTTGAATGGCAAACAGGCCTCTTTTTAAATATTTGAACTTGCTAGCATATATAAGAAAATTCTTTTCCACAAATCCATATCATCAGTGCTTTTGTTGTTCATGTTAAAAGTTGCTGTTAGGATTTTCCTTGGAAAAATGAATTAAATGGTTCTTAATGTTTTATATCTTCACCACAGCAGCCAAATATGGAGTAATAAGGCAGGCACTGGTGCATCTGAAGAAGAAAAGTTGTTGTGAACTAGCAGATATAGTAGACCAAGATGATAGAAGAACTTTATCAACAAATATCACATCATGAATAAGTTGAAACTGAGGTTTAACTCTTGAGCTTGGCTTTGGGGGGCAACTGACTCAACAGCATTGGCAAGTCTGTTTTGTTTCAGTGGCTCACGGGGATCTGGTGTGGTTAAACACCAATACAATTACTAGCTTCATCAAAGCCCTCAGTAAATTAAACAAAAATATTTAGCCCACGTAAACCTTCTGAGATTTAGCTTTTAACAGAGTGTGCTAGTTTGCATTTATACTTGCACATTCAAGATGAAAAAAAACCCACCAAGATTTTAAAAGAGCTCTAAATATTCAGTTATTCAGATTTTTTACTTCCTCAGACCGATGCCATAGTCTTGCTGGGCCAATGACCAGTATCTCTGTTTTGCCAGAGTTAAGAAGTCAGCAGTTGGATAACTTACCGTTTTTAATTGCATACAAACTTGCCTCAAAAATGTGTAAATTAGGGGTGATCATACAGACATACAACTGATTATTGTCTGCATGGCAATAGAAATTGATTCCACAGTACCAAAGTTTCCCCTTAGAAATTTTCTGTAATCTATGGACAAGGGTTGGCGAGATGTACTAGTTATGTCGTTGACTGAAGGAAGAGATCATCAAAACATTTTTCCTGGTTTGCTTCCTTTACTCTGTTTTGTTGTCATACCTTGGCAACCATTAAAACTTTCCACAGCCTTCCAATATAACATGTTTGCAAGTATTCAGTTTCACTGTGGTAATTATTGTCATTGTCGGACCGAATGCATGTATCTGTAAAAGAACTAACTTTGAGGGGATTGAAAAAATTACTACTGTTTCAACATTTTGTAGCCAAACATTACATTTTAACAAGTTTTGTAAAACACTTAACATTTGTCAAGGAACATTGAGGTGTTGATAAGCCTTAAAGGGGTACATATAAATTTGGTTTATGATGAAAAATAAAATCACCGTATTTGCAGGTATGTGGTTTTCGCCCGACAGCTAAATGTTCTTGTTTAGTGAAATGTGTAGGTTCTTTAAAAAAAAGCACATGGTATGAAAATTTGAGAAGTCTAGTGCCTTGATAAGTCACCTCTAAACTTGTTTGAACTTTCAGCTGTGTTGAATGGAGAACAGTATTTAGGAAAACAAATACTGACTTTGAAACATGACATGTCGTAGTCACTATCTCATTAGCGAGCCACTGCAGTCAGTAAAAACCAAAATACCAGACAGTATCCATGTGACATTCACGCTGTCAACAGTATTACAACTTTCCTGCATGGATTTACTATTGTACAAAGTCGCATTTCACGGATAAAAAATCGGAGAGCTAGAGATCATTCTTTAGAAAACCTGTTTTTCTGGTACAGTAAAATGAACTTTTGGTAGACACATTTGTTTTCCTTTTCAGTGAAAATTAAAATGTAAATTTTTACATTTCACTGTTGACAGGGGGATTAGTGAAAAGGTATTCACAATTAGTGGGTGGCTCTCCCACTAATGGCTATGGTAGTGGAAACACTGTAGAATGCTAATGGACATCTGCACCCTCCTTACTGTACATGTGCAACTGTGCAGAGCACAGGAAATTGGACAAGCCACATTGTGGTCAAAATGGAGAGAAAGTCCACACAAAATAGATAAAATAAATTTTAGCATTATGTTTTGGAACTGTTAGGAAAAAGAAGTAGCTGAAGGCGGGCTCGCCCTCTTTTCTCCCAATTTGGCTTAGCCAATTCCCTTTTCTCTTAAAGTCATGTCATTACACAACCCGCATGTTGGTTGGGCAGGATGAAGACTGATAAAAGTGGAGTCGTCGACCGGTGAAAAACCACATTTTTATTGTTTAGAGGGGTTGTCAAAATGAGCCCACTCTCTACCAACAATTCAGAGGACAAGACATCAGTTATAATAATTATGGTCTATAGTCCCTATTATACTTTAGTTCACTAGTACCACATGAAGCTTACAATAAATTTTTTAGAGGTTTACCTGTACTGACAGTCAGACTAGTGCAAAGCTTTCCACCATTGCTGCCTTTCTCTGCCCCATTTGTTTTTTAAGGAAATGTTTCATTCTTTATTTGACTTCATTGTTGTTATCACGGTATACATGTACTACTTGGGCATAGAATCTATTTAACCTTTTTTTTTCTCCCTCCCCCATGTTCTAGAGCCACACGCTCAAGTTGTTGAAGAGCATCCATTATGGCAGGTGATGTGTGCAGCCATGTTAAGGTGGTTGTTCGAGTGAGGCCAGCCAACGACAGTGAGAAGTCGGAGAAGTTCAGGAATGTTGTCAAAGTTTTGGATAACCACATGCTAATATTTGACCCAAAGGATCAAGAGGCCCTATCTTTTGGGCCACAAAGGAGCCAAAACAGGAATATCAACAAGGCGCGAAACAAAGACCTTACATTTGTTTTTGATCGTGTCTTTGGAGAGGACTCTGCTCATTTGGAAATATTTGAAAACACTACGAAAAGTGTGCTGGAGGGTGTGCTGAATGGATTTAACTGCACAGGTAAAAAAAAAAAAACTAAATTAAACGGGGGGGGGGTAACTTTGGAAAAAACTGTTCACTGACCATATTGGCAGCAGTTTAACTTCTCAGTGCCTAGCAGTCTATGTGCATGATACTTTTGAGATGGTAATGACACTCTGAAGTCCTTTCTAAAAACAATCTGTATGATCTGAATCAGTCTGGCTTTAAGCGGGGTCACTCTACCAAGACTGCACTCCTGTCGGTAACATAATCACTGCGTTTGGCTAGAACTGCTGGTCAGTCCTCAGCTTTATTGCTGCTAGATCTGTCAGCTGCCTTTGACATGGTTAACCGCCAAATCCTCCTCTCCACACTCACTGAGCTTGGCATCTCAGGATCTGTCCTCCGCTTGTTCATGTCCTACCTTTCGGGGAGATCTTTTAGAGCAGGGGTGGGCAATCTGATCCAGAAAGGGCCAGCGTGGGTGAAGGTTTTTGTTCCAACCAAACATCGGAAACATCGGAACACAAAGAGCCATGGACATCTATAGCTCTGACAACGACTTCAAAGAAGATAAATTCTGAGTCTCATCACCAGCCAGTCAGACTAGCTTGGTCTAGTCAGAAAGGCACGAACTGAGGAAGCCTCTTGGATGAGAGGCGAAACGTCTTCACGGATATATACCAAGTCCAGTTGCACTTGATTCAACTCCTTTGGATAACCATGACCTGGATGAATGAGAACATTCACAGACATGTTCCAACCAAGCAATTACACACCTGTGCCCCCCTAATCAAGTTCCTCAGCAAAGTCTCTGGTTGATTAATGGGATCAGGTGTGTAACTGCTTGGTTGGAACAAAAACTTTCACCAACACTGGCCCTTTCTGGATAAGATTGCCCACCCCTGTTTTAGAGTATCTTGGAGGGGAGAAATGTCCAAACAGCATGGCTTATCCACAGGGGTACCTCAAGGGTCAGTGCTCGGCCCCCTTCTCTTCTCAATATACACCTCCTCACCTGGTGCAATCGTCCGCTCCCATGGTTTCTCATACCATTGCTATGCTGCCGATACCCAGCTCTTCCTGTCATTCCCGCCAGATGACCTCAGTCTCGGCATGGATATCGTCATGCCTTGCTGATATCTCTGCATGGATGAAAAACACCACCTTCACCTTAACCTATCTGAGACTGAGCTCCTTGTCATCCCAGCCAGTCCATTCTTACAACAACAGATCAATATCCAGCTCTGATCAACCCAACTCATGCCCACAAAGTCTGCCCGAAACCTGGGTGTCATGATTGATGACCAACTAACCTTTAAGATTCACGTGGCCTCGATTGGTCGGTCATGCTGATTTGCCCAATACAACATCAGGAAAATTAGACCCTCCCTGTCTGAGCATGCAGCACAACTCCTGGTACAGGCTCTTGTAATATCACGCCTTGACTACTGCAACTCCTTACTGGCAGGTCTCCCTGCACACACCACTTTCTTTTTTTATTATTATTATTATAGAACACAAAAATAGAACATGAGGTGTTTTTCCATTTGCGATAAAAGAAAAAGGGAAAGAAAAAGTACAAAAACCATACTTGCATAAAAAATTCTAAACAAAAGGACGTTTTGGGGAAATATACAATTTCCACTTCTCCTAAATTTTCTCAAATTTAGTTTCCTGAAGCCTCATAGAGAAGGGGATTCTTTCCATCACAAAAATTTCATAAATTATATCATACCAGTCCTCTATAGATTGAGTGTCTGGCTTAAGCCATTTCTTTGTAATTGCTTTTCTAGCAGCTACACTCAATATTCAAAATAAGTAAATTGTATTAATGTTTGTGGGCGTTGTATGTAATAGACCAAAGAGGAGTTCGTCCCAATTAAAAGGTAATTTTTGTCCCAAATATTGTCACTAATTCTATCTTACCCAATTTCCCCTCGGGGATGAATAACGTATTCTGATTCTGATATAAATCTTATGCCAAAAGATATTTACTTTTGGGCAGGCCCAAAACAAGTGGTAGTAGTTGGCTTCCTGGGAACTACAATTTCTCCTGCACCTGGAAGAGCCTGAGTGGTGAGATGCCTGAACAGGTGTGATAAAATATCTACTAATACTCTTCCAGCCAAACACTCTCCATGAGGTTGAGCTTGTTATCCTCCATTGAGATTCGCAATACTTTATCCAAACTTCCCCTGGAATGGAACTTTTAGTTTCCCTTTCCCATTTTTGTTTTATGTAGGTTGTACTAATCTCCTGAAGTCCCCTGTATAGCCTAGAGATGATTTTAAGCCCTGAATCCATCCTATAGGCACGAACTAAAACTTTCAATAAATTATTCTCAAATGCCTTTTGTCTGTCTAACATAAAACCGTTAATGTGATGGCGTACCTAAAGAAATCCATAAAAGTCACTATTATTTAACCTGTGTAGTCTTTTCAACATCTCAAATTTGCTTAGCGTCCCCAGATTAAAAAAAGGTACAGTATGGAGAGGCCCCGATTAGCCCATCCTTTATAACTCGCATCTAATTTGTTTGGGGTAAAGTCAAGGTCGTGAGAGCACCATCTCAGAATTCGTATCTCTTCAAACCATCCATTCTTAGTGACAGTATTTAGCCATGTTTTCAGAGATAAGTTAATGCACTTATTACCTATTTCCATTAAGTTTTTAATGAGTCTTTTATCCCCTATCCGTGCCTGAATTGGAACTGCCCCGGACATGTTTTCTTGATTTTCTTTCAAGAAAGCGTGCAATTCTTAATCAGAATTGCATCAAAAAACAAAATCCTCAGTTGGGCCAATATATAATAGTCCTTTAGGCAGGGGAGTGCAAGTCCTCCCTTGTTCTTTGCCAGCTGAAGAGTTTTAAATCTTATCCTTGGTTTTTTCCCCTTGCCAAATGTACCACGATATTAATGTATCCCATTCGTTGAATTCTTAATCAGTTATTTCAGTTGGAAGAGTTTGAAACAAATATAATACCCTTAATGACAAGTGCATTTTGTGCACAACATTCTGTGGTCTTAAGAGTCTGTCGCAAGTTGCAACTACATGAGGCTACATGTTAGTTACAGTTTATTCGAACTGAGGAAAGTCAGCATCTGCACATGGTCTCGAGTGAGGCTTGGTCTCCTCTGAGAGCAGATATTCCCCGCTGCAGAGAAGATTCGCTCTGACAGGGTGGATGTTGCAGGAATGCACAAAAGAGAGCTTGCCAGCATTGATAGTGTGGGAAAACGCCCCTCATTTTCCCTCCACCATCTGGGAGGGTCTTCTTTTTTGGATATTGCTGGCTCTGAGAAGTACATCTGAACTTCATTTCTCACCAGTTGGATCTTTTGGTTCTCCTGGGTTTCATCTTCCTCCTCACTCAAGACTGTCTTGTCTCAGATGAAGGATGTTATCCAGTGCTGATTTTTCCCCTGGAACATTGACCTTCCTCTGCTTGGAGTTGCAGCCATGTATCTCAGTCTCCTCCTTTGCTTCTTTGATAGAAAGGACTTCAACTGTCCCTTGCACCCTTGTGCCATCTTCAGCTGTCATAAACTTTAGCTTTCAGAATCTTGGGTCAATGGCAGCTGCAAGAACAAGTGAGTTGTCTCTCTGCTGAGATGGTGTTCAGACTCCCCCATCTCTCTGTTATCCCTTTTCCTAAACTGGCCGGAAAGGCTTTTCCTGGGCTTGTCTCAAAACAGGTTTGCTGTATGGGCCGTTGCAGCCCTTTGACCAGCTGTGGGAGACATGAAGCGGTTGCATACTCCTGTCCACTAAGGTAAACTAGCACATTCAAAAGGTTGCAACCCTTGCACCAGCTCTTCAAGCAGCACCCACTGATCTGGCTTCAATTCGAAGTAGTGTTTGCCCCTTGGAGTTACCTTAGGATCGGATAGAGTCACAGTGACTGGCCAGTGCTGTTCCAGGAGTCTCTCTACTATGTAGTATGTACTGTTCCATCTTGTATTGACATCCTGGATCAGCTTGTGCTGTGCTGTGTTCATTTGATGCTGTTTCATCTTCAGTTTTGTATTGGCCAGCTTGCTTCTTCTGAAGTGTTCCACTAGGTTTCTTCCAGCACCTTAAGCTCTGCTGATGCTGGGCTTTTTGAGGGCACTGTTAACTATGAATTGGAGCATGTGCCCAGTGCAGCGAACAGAGGCCCAACCGTGTTGTTCATCCAGCATTTGCATTGCTACCACCATATTGGACCCGTTGTCATGAACTACTGCTTTTATTTTGGTAGGCAAGATGTCAATTTTTTCTACCACCTCCTTCATCCATGTCATGACGTTTGCAGCAGTATGCCTCTCCTCCGGAGGCATGGTGGCAAGGTTCAAAGTCTTCATTTGCCAATCTTCAGTGATGAAATGCCAAGACACTCCAAGATATACATCCATGGCACAGCTGGTCCACACATCAGCTGTCACTGTGAGGGAGCTTTTGACTTCTTTTATGATCTCCTTTACCTTTAAAGACATCAGAGGTGATTTTAGTTAACATTTTGAAGTGCAACGACCCACACAGTGTACACAGTAAACATTCAACAAATCGGTTTTAGATTTTTTATTTACATTATTTTGGCCATTTTGATTGAATCAAATTAAATTATTAATCGGCGATCTTAATATTTCTTCATAAATTCTGTTGTTATAATAAATATATAATTGCTTATATCAAATATATAATTGCTAGTGTGTTTTTTTTTTTTTAAATTAAACTCTTACCGTCAGAGAAGATTGTCTCATATTTCTTCTCCATCAAGTGGGTGAAATGGGTTCTGGATGGCAGGGTGTATTCGGGGTTGAACTGGCGAATCATTTGTTGAAACCCTTCACCATCAACCATGGAGACTGGCCTCATGTCATTGACTATCATGTTTAGTATTGACCCGGGGAGGGCAGTAGCTTGCTGCGGTGGTGTTACACGTCTGCTTCTTATGCATAAAGTCATCCATGGTACCTTTACTCTTCGGAGTCGGACTGCATAAATTGATTAAAAAAACAAATTTGTCAGGCAAAAGGGTAACAATACTCTTTTAAACTCTTAGAATCCTGCACGCAAGTATAGACGGAGTTGTATTGGCTTTATGATAATGTTAAAAGCAAAGACAACTCTGTCTATACATAGCTAGCTAGCTAACAAGCTAACTATCTTACCGAGGCGCCTCCGCATCGTCGAGATGTCCAACGTGCCTCTTCTTTACATGTTCGTGCATTACTGAGGTGCTCCCATGATAACCAAGGTCCACCTTACAAATCTTGCAGGTAATCATTTTCTTTGCCAAGTTGAGGGTGAAATGCTTCCAGACTAGAATTTTTAGGACGCGATGGTGTTGCACACACCCCCCCCCCCCATTTTGCTGGTTTGTTTACCTGTCCTGTCGCTTCCGCTTGCGTTCCTGGTCGCTTCTGCGCATGTGCAACTCTCAGAGGGTTGGGAAGGACGTGAGACGCCTCACTCCTTAGCTACTTCCATCACTAGCTCCGGTTAAACGATGTTTAGTTTAGTTCCACACCGTGAAATACATGCGCGATGACGTAACCGACGAATTGTTGACAATTAAATTCGTTGGCAACTAATTATGTCATCAATTTTTGCCGACTACGTCGATTAATCATTGCACCCCTATTAAGAGTGACAATAATTTCAAAATTGAGCTCTCGGGGTTTGACAAGTAAATTACAATGTCGTCTGCAAATAAGGAAATTTTATGTTCTTGACATAGCATTTTTATATCTAATAGTTTTGCCCTGAATGATCCCCTGGCTTAACGCTTCAATAAATACTGCAATCAGTAATGGACTTGTCGGGCAGCCCTGTCTTGTCCCTCTTTCCAGGCTGAATGAATTTGATAAGGCTCCATTTGTTTTTATACTCGCCCTTGGGCTATTAGTATACAATGATTGAATTGTTTTAATAAAAGTCTGGTGAAATCCAAATATCTGTAGTACTCTATATAAAAACTCCCAATGGACCTGATCAAAAGCTTTTTCTGCATCAAGGCTCAATAGTACTGCCTGAAGTTTATTTTTAGCTATATGTTCAATTGCATGTAAAGTTTGGCGGATGTTGTCTTGTTGTCTGCCTTTGCTGAATAAAACCTGTCTGATCTAGACTGATTATTTGGGGGAGGATTTTTTTTTCCAATTCTTTTTTTTCCCAGGATGTAGGTGAAGATCTTATAATCTTGGTTCAGAACACTTTTTGGCCGATAGTTTCCACATTCAATTTTATCTTTACCCTCCTTTGGTATCAAGGAGATCCCCGCTTCTCTCCAAGATGGAGGAGTTATACTAGTTTTGAGCACGTGACCTTCATTGCAGGGATCAACAGATCTTTCATTTCCTTGTACCACTCTGATGGAAAATCATCTAGTCCAGCTGCCTTATTGGGTTTTAAATTTGAAATTGCCTTTTTGATTTCCTGAGCCATGATTTCACTAATTAGAAGCTTATTTTGTTCATCCCTCGCTTCAGGTAGTTTTATCAGGCTAAAAAGGCTTCCATCTCCGTTTCATATATTTGGGGCTGTGTATATAGCAGTTTTTTCTAAAATGTTTCAAATGATTGTTGTATATCTTAATTTGCAGTGTTTGGAATTTGCTGTAGGGTCCTTTATTTTATAAATAAAACATAAATATATAAATTATGAATATAATTATAAATATATATTTAACTATATATATATATAAATAAACATAAATTATAGTGTTTTCTGCTCGTTGCTTTTTTAGTTTATAAGCCAGTAGTTTAGCTGATTTTCCTCCCACTTCATAGTGTCTTTGCTTAAGAAAGAGCAGCTTTTTTTAGTGTCATTTGAGTATATTTCATTTAATTCGTTTTTTCTATTTTTATAACTTGATTCAGTGTCTTTTCATGCATGTACTTTAATTTTTTTTAATTCCATTTGTAACTGGTCCAATTTTTCTTTTCTCTTCTTTTTTAAATTAGAACAATAGCCTATAATTTCCCCCCTAAGAACAGCTTTACACGCATCCCAAAGAATCGGTGGTGACACCTCCCCACTATCATTTTGATCAAAGCAGTCTTTCAAATCCATCCTTATTTGCTGCCTCGTATGATTTAGAATCCCTGTTTAACCTCCAGATAGTGCTCTTCTTTTCAGAACCTAATGTTACATCCATAGATATTGGTTTATAATCTGACAAGTCCAATGGTCCCAATATTGCTATTTATCACCCTATATAAATCTCTTTGAAATATAAAGAAATAATCAAGCCTAGAGTAGACAGAATGCGGGTGAGGAAAAAAGGTAGTCTCTCTTTGTCGGATTTAGATCCCTCCATATGTTTGAGAGTCCCAGCTCCCCCATCATTCATTTTGTTTTGCCCCCCCCGCGCTCTCCTGTATGTTGAGGTTTCAGTGTATATGGGATCTGGTGAAGTCTAACATTAAAGTCTCCCCGACAAATTAGGATACCCTGGGCCTCTGAGATTAATAATTCAAAGATTTGTTTGTAAATTTTCCATTCAGATCCCGGAGGGATATAAACATTCAGAAAGTAACTAAAACACCCTGCAGGTATACCCAGACCAGTACAAATCTCCCCTCAGTATCTTTATTTTCAAATGTGCACTCAAAGTTTAATTTACTAGAGATTAGAGTTGCTACCCCTCTCTTAGAACCTTGACTACAGGAAGATGAATATTGATTAAATCTCCATCTCTTACTTTTTTTGTGTTCCGGTACTGTTAAATGAATCTCTTGGAGGAGAGCTACTTCTACTCCCGCCCTCTTTAATTTTGACAGAACTTTGTTCCTCTTAATTGGATTTCCCAGACCATTTACATTATAAGTAGTTACTTTAATTGCCTTGATACTCTGCATTGTGTCCCTTCAAGTATATTTCCTGCCCCCAATAGTCCTTTAATTAAATCATATCTTACACCCCTGGTGCTACAAGGAATGGTAGCACAAACATAGTCATTAACCATTAACACAGTAACAAAATAATGAAACAAATCACGAGTAAGAACATTGACTTCCAATATTAAGGCCTTTCTTATGGTCTTTTGACTCAGATGGAATGTGAGTATGGAGGGAAATTCTCTTCCTCCTAGCAGTGAAAGAGGACCCTCTTCAGCCTTTAAGCTGATGTGTAGGTCCATAATGTCCAGTAAGAGGTGTCCCGACCCAAAATCTATCCTCTATATGCCCTTAAAATTATCCTTCTCATAGGTTCAGTAACGTATTGGGAAATAAGTGTGATAATATAATCTGTCTCGTAGCATTAGTCTCAGCACTGTTTAAATTTCTTAGGAGATTTAAACACACATACACGTACACATACATACACATAATTTTGTCGTAGCAAATGTACTAACAAAGTGTCCCGACGCCAGAATGCCTGGAGCCGCTCCTTGAAGCCTCGCCTGGAGCTTGTATTATCCCGGTTTCCTTGCTTTCCGCTGGATCGCCAAGTCTGCTGGTTGATCTGTTCCAAAAGGGAAGTTGGATTTTTCAGAACAGTCACAGGTATCCCCCTCTCTGCCATGTCCGCTGTTGCCTCCTCTGCCGTGTTGTACACCACTGTGCCATCCTCATAAAACACTGTCTGGCTGGGAACGGGGTCTGGAATCTTATTTTTCCTTCCTTGAGCACAGCTTTTGCTTTTGCGTATTCCCTCCGCCTCCTCAGCAGCCCCGGAGCATAGTCGTGGTCCAAATATACCCTTTTTCTTTGGAAATCGAATCATTTTTTTCTGCCAAGCTCGTTTAAGCACGTCCTCCATTATGTAGCTTGAAAACTTGACCACAATTGATCTTTCCGCTTCCGGTGTGGGAAGATGGCTGCGCGAATTCGCGTTTGCAGCGGCCCCACCCAGAGCCAGTGTCGGAAGATGGCGGCACGAATTCACATTTGCGGCGGCCTCACCCAGTACCGTCCTTGTCTTCGTTTGATGGCTGAGAGAGCGGGGCAGGCTAAGCTAACTGCTAGCCCATGCAGACCAGCAGTTCCGATAACACCGAGGGCGGTCTGGCGGCGGCCTCACCTGGCGTTGACTGGTGTTTTTGATGTCGTCGTGAGGAGTGCGGGGAGGTGTGTCGAGGGCGTCTGGCTGGGGGAGCTGGCGCTGGATCGGCTGGGAGAGCTTGGTTTGCTTCGTCCGGTGGGCCCGGGGACCACGGCCCCTGCCTGGAGCTGTGCCCGACGAGGAAATGCTGAGGGCGGTCTGACAGGAAGCGGGGCGGGCTAAGCTAACTGCTAACCTATGCAGACCAGCGGTTCCGACAGTCATCCCGGCTGGTGTTCGTTCCCTTGGCTTGGACAGGGATTTTATTTATTTATTTATTTGGTTGTTTATTTATTTATTGGTGTTAGTTTGGGTGTGTGCGTTCTTGTAGTTTTTGGATGTGTTTTATCTTTGTGTTGTACTGCTGTGGGCTGGGGAAAACGGCATTTCGTTTCATTACATGTACGCAAGTGCATGATGTGAAATGAGTGTTCTGGATTCTTGTTCCTGATCTTGGTAGGGCTTCAGTCGGCGGTTTCGCAGCGAGCACTCATTGCGCTCTCTTGATATTTAGCGTTGTAGAAGAGGGGAGTTCCAAACCTTTCATTAGTAAATCTTCTTCGAAGGTAGTCACCGTTGTCATGCTTTCTTCAACTCCTTCTTTTACGCCATCTATTCTGACATTGTCGCGTCGCGAACGCCCCTCTAAATCAGTCATTTTAGTCTCCATTTGCATATGGCGCTTCACCAGCTCTGACAAAACATCCTCTGATGATTGGATTCGGGTCTCAGCCGTGCTGATTCGCTCCTCTGCTTCTTCCACCCTTTTGTACATTTTATTAATATCCTCTCTCTGCAGTCCTTTCTGAATTCAAGTAGCCCTTTCAGGATCACGCCCAGGTTAGCATCCCAGTTCCGCTCCAAGTCCGTGACCAGCTGCAGGTTGTCTTCTCTACTGCTACTAGCTTGTGAAAGTTTATCCTCCCCCTACTTCCTCCTGTTCTTTTCTTTGTGCGAGATATTTCTTCCCCTTTGTAGGCATTTTCGTTCACCCGCTGTATCTGCACTTGCTTTAACACGTTTCTGAGAAAAATCGAGTTATATCGGGTAACTTTTCAAATTTAAGTCGAGAACCTATCGCTTTATGCTGCCATCACCCAGTCAGCTAGACCGGAAGTCCTCCCTGCATGCACTTTCAGACTTCTGCAAGTGATCCAGAATGCGGCCACGCGTCTGGTCTTCAACCAACCCAAAACAGCACATGTCACTGCGCTGTTCATATCCCTCCACTGGCTCCCAGTTGCTGCCCGCATCAAATTCAAAACTTTAATGCTCGCTTACAAAACAGCAACTAAAACGGCTCCCACCTACCTGAACTCCCTCATTCAGGTCTACACTCAATCCTGCTCATGACGCTCTGCCACTAAAAGGTGTTTGGCACTTCCACCACAACGGGGCTCAAAGTCACTAGCCAGACTTCTGTTCTGTAGTTCCCAGTGGTGGAACGAGTTACCGAACTCCATTGGATCCGCTGAATCGATCTCCATCTTTAAAAAGAAGCTACAGACCCAGCGCTTTCTCGAATAGCTCCACACCTGATGGTGTTAATATATATATTTAAAAAAAAAAACTCTTCTATGTACCCTATGCATTACCTTGGTGCACTGTCTGTTGGCACCTTTGTCCTGTTGGACCTGAACCTATTTTTTTGGCACTTACTTGCGTTGTCGCTGTGAGTAAAAGAGTCTGCTAAATGAAATTGGAACATTGAAATTGTCACATTGTAATAAATCTGCATGAATCCTCCATTGAACATACACTCTGCTTAAGAGCATGCACTTTGCATCAACCTAAAAATAAATAACTTGGGCCAGTTGTCGACTTGTAATCAAATTAAAGTTTGTTATTATGATCATTTCCATCTATACACTATGCAAAGTAAGAATATTGTTGTTTTGTGGGGATTGTTTTTGTGATTGTGACATTTTCTATTTCTAATTTTTCTATTTTGATTATAAGGATAGTCATTCACTGCTAACTCTTAGCAAACTTTCAATTTTTCAGTGTTTGCCTATGGTGCCACTGGTGCAGGAAAGACACATACCATGTTAGGATCACAAAATGATCCTGGAATTATGTACCGCACCATGATAGAGTTGTTCCAGCGCATGGAGGAAGTCAAGGAGGAGAAAGTATTCGATGTTGCCTTTTCATATCTTGAGGTAAATATTTGAGTTATCGCTTTTTACCAGATTGTCAACTGTTAGTCGTAGTAATCGGAAATTCCTATTTCTGACATCAATTCACTGTGTTCCAGACAGACTCAGAAGAGATGTGTAATCATATGAAATGTTTTGACGTGTGATGGACTGTACTGTAATATCATATTGTTTCACATTCTTATCATATCTATAGTGACGTCAGTTATGTGACCTGGATAGCTATATTTATAGTCACATGATTTCTATTCATGATAAATGATTTCTTGTGATCAGACAGACAGATAGATAGATATTACGAATAAGCAATATTCAAAATTCTTGCTGGTGCTGGTGCAAAAATCACCACAGATTATTTCTGTGGTGATTTTTGGCCAATACTAATTAACATTTTCTGTTTCATTGCAATCCCACCAGTGGAGTTTTATTATTTTTATTATTATTATCCATCCATTATCCAAACCGCTTATCCTTCTCTCAGGGTTATTATTATTAATTTATTTATTTTTATCATACTGCAACTGTTTCTTAGTGAAAACTTCAAAAAAACAGTGCTTGATTAGAAGTTGTCCTGATTTATTACTAAACCCAACAATGGTTCCAAGTGTAGAGCACAAATTACTTTGACTTAAATGGAGAAAACATTAACATTTATTTTGGCATAACATTTTCAGGCATCTTAGGTCCTACATTTTTTTTTAACCTTGAAAGCTTCCCTTTAAAATGTTGACTGTCATAAAGTTACGTCAAATGAAAATTCTTGAAAATTCTTTCTGTAAATGCCAAAGGGGCTCTCGTTTCTTTACAGGCTGTTGTGTGACTTGTCTTTCCATCAATGCCTGTCGTTGCTGTCAACATGATTAAAGGGTCGTCGTAGAGATGGGACATATCAGAAATAATTCTGGTGTCTGTCCTAATACCTATGAAACATTTTTAAGCTGTTATTGGCCAATAATGTCAAGTTTACTCGTATATTGTGGACCCGCTCTCTTTCTTTCTTTCTTTCTTGCTTGAATGCTGGGATTGGGAGTACAACTTGTTGTGTTTCTTTAATACTAACTGATTTTTGGATGCACATTGGAATTGAAAGGCGTTTGTGGTTTTTTGTTTGTCCTGTGTTCTGCCCACTCATGTTTTCAATTAAATGTTTGAAAATGCTTCATAGGGAATTACTGCAAGGTTGCTAATCCACACTTACAGTTCATTAACTGTTTATGAGCTATGGAAGTAGCTTGATAACTTTACAAAGAGTTCTTTCAATACTAACCCATATCCTGAGGCTTATGTGTGCATCATCCCTTTGCTGTTGGTTTTTGAGGTTTGCATATGCCCACACTCCATGGTGAAATTCAAATTTTCTGTTTTTACATAAACATACTAGATATTCACAATTAGGATGTGAAGATTCACATAAAGAAGTTATTTTCAATAACACCCTGAAAAATGGGCTAATGTCTGAAATACTCTACATTTAATTACAGCTCCCAAGAATGCCAGCTGTGTGTATTGTGCAGGTAGTAAGAAACCACATTGTTCCACGTTGTTTGTTTTCAGGTTTACAATGAGCAGATCAGAGACCTGTTGGCTAACACTGGCCCCCTGGCAGTAAGAGAAGATAGTAGTAAAGGAGTAGTGGTCCAGGGCCTTACACTGCATCAGGTTAGTGACATGAATTATCCATAATTGACCTCAGCTCATGTTAGCTGCTATCAGCTCCTTGTTGGATTGAAATTTGCAAAAACAGCCAAACATTCGCTTAAAATACCAGTTATTATCATAAATTTGCAGTGCTGTACCTCTCCTAGGTATCACTTGTTCGCTTATTACACCTTTTTTCCCACTGGCTAAAAAACCCGCTAATGTCTGCCTTTGGTCAATGTAAAAAGGCGAATGTTAGCGGGGTTTTTGGCCAGTGGGAAAAGGGTATTAGCTTAAAATTAGAAATGCCATCAGGTCATCTGGGGAACTAAAGATGCAATGGAAATAAAGGTTTCCTTAAATAGTCGTAAAAATAATAGAGATTGAGTCCGCGGTGGGGTAGCGGTCTAAGCATCGGCTTTGTGTCGATGCAGTTGCCCACTGGGGATCGGGGTTTGTGCCTCGGTCTCGTCAGATCCGACTATGGCCGGACTCGATGAAGCAGCGATAATTGGCAACGCTGTCTTCGGGAGGGGGGCGGAGTCGGCTTGTGTTTGTCACATGAATGCATCTGTGTGTGTGTGGGGGGAAAAAGCAGTGGTTCAGCTTGGATTCGCCTCGTCACGAAAGTGGGGAGGCGTCTCCTTCGAGACTGCCGGCCGGAGAGATGCAGTTGGCGAACTCATACAGTACGAGGGTGGCTGTTTGAATTAAAATAGGGATCAATTGGCCACTAAATTGGGAGAAAAAGGGAAAAATCAGAAATAAATTTAGGAAAAATAATAATGATAATAGAGATTTAATATTTTAACTACCATACACTTAATGTTAAAGAATACAGCTCTTGTGGGCGTCCGGGTAGTGTAGCAGTGTATTTTGTTGCCTACCAACATGGGGATCACCAGTTCGAATCCCCGTGTTACCTCCGGCTTGGTTGGGTGTTCCTGCAGACACAGTTGGCCGTGTCGCCTCCTCTGGTCGGTCGGGGCACCTGTTCAGGGGGGAGGGAGAGCTGTGGGGAATAGCGTGATCCTCCCACGCACTACGTCCCCCAAGTGAAACTCCTCACTGTCAGGTGTAAAGAAGCAGCTGGCGACTCCACATGTATCGGAGGAGGCATGTGGTAGTCTGCAGCCCTCCCCGGATCGGCAGAGAGGGTCGAACAGCGACCGGGACGGCTCGGAAGAGTGGGGTAATTGGCCAAGTACAATTGGGGAGAAAAAGAGCTCTTTTTGTCCCTTGAAGACATAAGTCTCCAAGCTGTATTCATTGGTTAGCTCCAGGCTTGATAGCAGAGAGTATAGTACCTGCTGTGGCATGTTATTCACATTTGGTAGTTTTAGTTTCACTTTTCTAGACTAGGAATTTCATGTATGACTTCCCCTGGTTAATGCTGCCCACATTCTGAAGTGAACTGTCAAAGTACTGGAGTGGACATAGACGTTTCACTTTTGACATTTGAGTTTTGATGTTGTCTTATCTCACTATAGCCCAAATCTGCAGAGCACATTCTTGAGGCTTTGGATTATGGCAATCAAAACAGGACACAGCACCCCACTGACATGAACGCCACATCCTCACGGTCCCATGCTGTATTCCAGGTACTTCACCAAGGGAATTGAAGCTAATCCTCTGATCATTAGTCTTCAATCCACCTTTCAGATGGATGTTTTGCCACAATGCATTTCAACGGATGTCAGTTTCTTGAGAGTCTCCCCTATTTCTGTGTGATTGACGAGTGGGTTGACACTTTTGTGTTCTTCTCACCAGATTTACTTGAGGCAGCAGGACAAATCTGCCACCCTCAATCCTAACGTATGTGTTGCCAAACTGAGTCTGATTGACCTAGCAGGCTCGGAAAGGGCTAGCGCCACCAACGCCAAAGGGGCACGTTTTCGAGAGGGAGCAAACATCAACCGCTCGCTCCTTGCCCTGGGGAATGTCATCAATGTTCTTGCTAACCCTAAGGTGAGTTCATATAAACCACCCAACAAAATCTTATTTTGGGATGCTATTTGTGAGAAGTACTTTTATAATTCAGGTAGGAATTACACCGAGGACCGTTTGGGGGAGTTGTAGTAAAGAAATAGTTGTTTCGCATCAGTACATCTAATGCATGTTTTTAGAGGCTGCTTCATTATCACTGCCAGGTGGTAGCCTGGGGGGGATTATACGTTTGTTCGCGCACAAACTACTGGACCTATCAGCCTAATTTCTTTTTTTTGGGTGCACAGTTGTATGGACGAGAACCTGGTGGTTGCGGTGATTAAAAGCCTTTGGAAAACATTTGTTCTCGCTGTCGCAGCTCCCTCTTGTCATTCACTTTCTAGTTCGCTCGACCAGCGCTGCTCGGTTGACTTTGATCAAGCAGCGACAGTGTCAAAACATGATGTATTCCGGTATGAGTGTTGAAAGTAAACAAGACGTTGATCGTATTTCGCAAGTCAGCCAATCATTCACTGCTGATGTCAGCACAGGAGAACCGGAGGAACACTGGATGAACCAAAAATAATTCGCCTTCACCTTGGCACCAGGTTTGTTTAAGGGGGATTTGATGTGGAAGTACCCTAGATTCCAGTGTTAAAATTCCACTGTAAAATAAAATTTCAAGAGTAGGATTAATCACGGTCACAGCTGGAAATCATCTCAGTAGCTGCAATAAAACATTTCCCATGTTTGAGTTATGTTCTCTCACCGCTGTTTTATTCCTTTAGAACGAATGAAAGTCATTCGCCTTCTTTCATTTTATATTGTGAAAACTGCAATGGTTAAACACACCTGAAATCTTTTAATAAGGGCCCCTTCACCCGGTAGGTGAAAAAAGGGGGAGGTTTGTCGCCCAAGTCCGAGCGCCGGCGAAAGGGAGCTACACTTGGTGGAGATCTGCACTCCACCGAGTGCACTCTTCTGGTGACTGAGAGGAAATGTCACTGAAGAGTTGGATTTTTCAGCAGTGCTACCATGTTAATGGCAATCTTTTGAAAATCCCATCCATGTGGGTCTGCTTCAGTTGCTGAGTGGACCCTGGCTGCTTAAGTTACTCCACTAGTTCGATTGCATGGTTTTGCGTCTAGATTTCACACTTAGAATCGATTATGTTCTTAACCCACATGTGTGTTGTCTATGCTAGCAAACATGAAATTTGCCTCACATATGTCCATGTTTGTTTTGTTAATGCCACATATTCCCCAGATTCATTTAGCCTAATATAGTATTAATACAATATTGTGACGAAAAGTGTAGTATTTTAGTAAGAATAGTTATTATTTGCGTCATACAATGTAGTTCTACCTCAACCCTTTGTACTGGTGTTATAAATTTTAGTTTATTACTCTTATGTAGTATGGAAAAATCTACATTTTGTTAATGTGAATACAGGTGTCCGCCATCTGCTCTCAAATATCTATGTTTGGTACAGGCCAAGGCCACAGGTATCAAAACAAGTACTTGTCATTTGATGAGAATTGACTTATTATAATTTTTGTTTAATGTAAAATTATTTAATGCCAGAATATTCAATGTAAAAATGTGTTTGTGCACTGTAGTGGAAGAAATTCAGAGTATGCACATTTTTATGGGGTTATCTGAAGTTTTAATCAATACAGCTATACTTCAATCCTTTATAAACCTGCATCCAGTGCATGGCAGTATGTAGCAGACATTTCGATGGTGTACCTCAAAACAACCATCCCCTCCGAATGATCCCAGGAGCCTGGGAAGTGGAGAGTCAGCTGAGTATTTGGGTATTATTTCATTCCAGTTGCATACATTAACCTGTCAACCAGCCGTCTCCTTTTACACACTAGTCCCTGGGGACAAGACGTAAGCACGTCACATGCATTTAGGAAATGCTGCACAAACCTGCCACCGCAATAGCGAAATGTGATCTGTCCCCACCAGGCAGCTTCATTACTGGCAAATGATATCTTTATTGCTTTGCCTGGGCAGTGCTAGATTAGTCTGGTGATTCTGGCCACCACGCCTGACTGCTGCAGTTGCAGACTTCTATTTGCCCAGCTCTCTACCACCAACCCCCACGCACCACCTCATGCCACTGCCACGGTTTTTGGTGTTTCTAATGTTCACTATAAATGCACAGGGAACAGACACTTATTTGTTGGGGTGGGGGGGGGTTTGCTGTGTGCTTATGCTTGGGCATTTCACATTGCTATATTTCATTTTGTTGTGAGCTGCACACAATTTATCCGTAATTTATTCGCCTTTCCGAAGGTTGTTTACATTTATCTGTAACTTGTTTACATTTAGTATGTTTACGTGGAAATTAATTACCTGATAGCAGTGGCGATATTTTGATAGAAGGGGTTTACATGGTTTCATATTTCTCTAAAACCTGATAATACAGTGATACTTTTAAAGCGGCTGTAGACCACTTTTTAATTTTCCCTCCCTCGCGTTTTCAAGTGTTTTTATTGTTTCCGCCACTGTCGCAAAGACAACCGGATCGCTTTCCGTTTATTAGCAGCCTGGCTACTGTCCAAAACAAGAAACAACCGTAAGAGTCCCAATTTGAACTCGAAACCCCCATCTCAGTGCGATTAAGGCAGATTAAAACATACGGTAGCATTAATAAGTAGGCAGGTTGTGTTACTTAATGATCCAGTAGAAAGAATGCCAACAGAATGACGGTTTGGAAGCCTCTCAAGTCTTGGGTGTTGTATCAAACTATTTCCCCGTGGACATCTGTTTCCCCTAGCCAGGGTTCGATACATCGGGACACTTGATTACCCTTAACCTAACTTCAACCTAGTCCTTAGCTTAACCTAACGTTTACCTTAACCTAATTTTAACCGATAGCTAACCTGTTTCCATGCAAATGCTTTCGTCTGGCAAGTGGGGAAACAGATCTTGATGGGGAAACGAAGTTCGATACAACACCAGAGCTCACTCCATCGAGTGATATCCCGTCCGGGGTTCACTCTTGTTTTACCTCTGTTTTTATCATTCTCCCTCTTCGCCTTCTTTGCCTCCTCCATCAACGGGGTACTTTTTCTCTTGCCGGGTAGAGTTTCCACTGTCACTTTGGTTGTTCCAGCATCCGCCATTCCCACTCCTGGGGATAGATACCGATGGCTATCAATAGCTAGCGGGGAAAACAAAAGCACTATCCTCTTCTCTTTTTTTTGTTCTTCCCCTTTTTCTCCCCAATTGTACTTGGCCAATTACCCTACTCTTCACATCCGGCTTCCCACCATCAGACAGGGCCAGGGCCAATTGTGTCTGTAGAGACAACCGACCAATCCGGAGGTAACACAGGGATTCGAACCGCCAGCCTCTGTGTTGGTAGGCAACAGAACAGACCGCTACGCTACCCGGGCGCCAAAGCGCAATCTTCTTCTTATTTAGGCTGCACAATGGCTTACAATTTACAGCACTTCCTTTGTGCTGTAAATTGAGCCTCATTTTCCCACACGATCATACCCGGTGGCAGACAGGTTTTGGTTCCCTATAAGCCTGAAAGCGAGGCTTATAGGGAACCAATCTAAACGCCGATAGCCATTACACTGTGCGATCAACATTTACTTCATAATGATAAATTAAAGCAAAAAAATTGTCCACTGTTGCTTTAACAGTTGGACTAACAATCAGGTCCCTGCCTACTTGCCATCCTGTAGTAAACTGGGTCTGTCTATGAAATGGCAGAGTAAACCATTATAAACTGAGTACTGACATTGTAAACAGTTTCGCATGTGTCATGTCAGCATCTACGACTTGGACAGTAAACAAGTGAACAACTCCACTGACGTTCATCAAAAAAAGAAACAAATGGACAGAGGTGCATTAATAAGACACCAGTGTTTAAAAAAAGTAATGTGATCGTGGAGATATTTCGCCAAGTTGCCTTTATCGTTTATATTTGAACTTATGACTTGTGATTTTGAAAACTATCTAGATAAGTCCCCAACTCTTCAGTCATGTCTCCTTGATTCTTTGTTGGATAAAATTTGAAAAATAAACGTCTACTTGTGTACATTGCCATAGCATATGCTAAAACACACTGGTTACAATGTAAATCGCTCAGTTTGCCATGATCAGCCACCGGCCTCAGTGTTGACAAACCGTACTGGTTAAGAGCTGTTTTGTGTTTGAAGTCTCTAAAATCACAGCATTTCGCCACGTCTGTATTGTTAGAGCAATATCCCATTCACTGCGTGTGATGACTTGTTGCATGCGCCGTTTCAAAATGTCAACTCGGCTATTACTACATGTTAATAAATGTAGAGAGGGAGCAAAAACCTAGGTGCTACCGAAAAGTAATGCTGCCCCTGATTTTGACCTTACCCCCATAATGATAGTCAGGTAAATTATTTTACATTACTGTTCCTAAAGCTGGAGTAATGGTTATTATCGGTTTATGTTTAGCCTATTTGTCCATATGTAACCATGCTTATTTACTTGACACCCATTGTTTCTGGTAAAGGGCCAGTTCACATCTATCTCTCTGCCCATTTGACTGCATAAAGGAAGGGTCAGTCTCAAGAACACTTATTCTAGGCTAATTTTCCAGTTGGGCCAACGTGAGCAGACCTCAGTCACACAACTACTGAACAACTCATAAAAAAGAAATTGAGGTTTTGCTGTAAAGCATGAATTTGCCTGAAGGCCTTCTCTGACTAAAAGGGAAATTTGCTAAATTGGCACAAATACCCTTAAGCTTCCCCCTTGGATCTGACATGAAATATAACTACGGATCTTCGAATCCAGATGTAGGTTGTGTGTCAGGAGTGTCACTGTGGCAGCTGCAGACCCTTGAAGAGATCATTTTCCTCCCTTGTGTTTCTTTAACTTTTCATGTGAATTTCTGCCATTTCAGTCTCCATAAGATTGTGACTCACCTATGCAGCTGTAGTTTATCCAGACCTTTACAAGGGGCCAAGTTGTATTCACAGGGCCAGATGTACAGGAACTGCAGTGCAACATTATGGGTGTCTGTTTTCCTGTGGTGTGAACCTAACTAGAATGAACCTTAATTCTCCACATCATCCCCCATACGAGTTTTTTCCTGTGTGATTTGTTGGTCCCTGCTTCAGTTGTATAGCCGAGTCTGAACGAGTCCCACTTTGGTGCTTCTCCAGATAGATAATGAAAACACAACCCCCCCACCACCACACACACACACATGTTTTGAGATGTTGGTGAATGTCCACTATCCATGAACCTAGCTATGCTAAATGGTGTTACTCGTCTCATTTGTTTCAGAGTAAGAAAGCACACATACCATACAGGGACAGCAAGCTGACACGACTGCTGAAGGACTCCTTGGGAGGCAACTGCAGGACGGTCATGATCGCCAACATCAGCCCGTCATCCAAGTCCTACGACGATACCCATAACACACTGAAATACGCCAACAGGGCCAAGGAGATAAAGTCTTTGGTTAGTCATGTGGAGATCATTTTCTATCTTTTGATTTTAATTTCAACTATATTCCCTTTTGTAACAATTTCCTTGTCTTTCTGCCTGTCCGTAAATTCCCAACAGCTGAAAAGTAATGTTGTCAGCTTAGACAGCCACATTGGCCAGTATGCGCAGATCTGTGAGCAACAACGGCAAGAGGTAATATAAGAACCACCCAACACTACTAGTATGCCAAGCAAAACAAAATCCTTCACTTTCTAACAACGCCACTAAATTTGTTTATTTTACTGTCTTTGTGATTTATGGCTTACACTTGGCCAGTTTATTTATAGATTTCCTCATTTTCCTCATTTGTTGTGGTTCTGTCAAAGATCGTAATGTTGAAGCAGAAGCTGAAAGAGTATGAGGAGAAGAAGACTGATAACTCGGTGCCTGGGAATTCTAACACCACCTCCTCTCAGATTCAGGCAGAGTTTAAAAAGTAAGTTTGCGTGTGTGTTTATTTGTGCATGTGAAGGAACACTGGAATTTTGTTTTAAATTGTTTACGCATTGAGTTTATGCTTTGAGTTGAAAAAGTTGGCGGGGAAAAAAATTACGCAGTCACTGAATAGAGAAAGAAAAGCACGCACAAGCCTGCCTTAACCAATGTGAGTTGTATAGTGATGGATGAATCGGCCCAGGACCCATGGGACCTGTGGTTTTACCAGTGCTTCTGGTGGCTATAAGTCAGTAATGAAACGACAAGAGAGCAGATCAGACAGTTAAAGTTCTAATTAGGCATGTCGGTTGAGGTTATAGTCGACCCTTAAAATGAAATTGTTACATTTATTAACCAACTAAATAACCCGAACTAGATGATGACCGAACATGATGTTTTTTGATTGATTAGGGATTTATTTTGTTTTACTGAAATATTGTTACACATTAATCATGCAGAGTTGTGATAAATTATTTGGAATGGAGCATAATTGGGAAGAGAACACAATAGCTCTATGGTACATATTAATGCTTTGCATTTCTTCCCAATGTACAGTTTCAAGTTTAATTTTTACTTTTAAGATTTTAATAAGACTGCAAACTTCAATGGTTGATGTGAAGCGCTTCAACCACCTTACTGTCTTTATGCATGCTCACTAATCCAGGTAAGAAAGTCACAGAAAGTTGAATCAGTTCATCCGGATACGTGTATCGAGAGAAACGTTTCATCACTCATCTAAGTGACCTCTTCAGTGTCAGCTGACTGCAGGTATCCCCACCCTTTTAACAATACAGTGGCGTAATGACCGAAAACAACGATAAGTTTCACGGGAGTCAAAGAGGCCATCATGTGAAGAGGGAACGGCCATCACTGAACCGAGGGGGGGGGGGGCAAAGAGTATACCTGTCGCCATCTTACTTACAACGCTGTGATTGCAACCATTCCCCGATCCTCTGTGAATAGTACACATGGCCATTGTAACTATAGTTAATGGTCATGGCAATTTGCATATGAAACCAATCATTATTTTCGGTTGTTATGCCACTGTATTGTTTATAAGGGTGGGGATACCTGCAGTCAGTTGTGGGGATACCTTCAGTCACTTAGATGAGTGATGAAACATCTCTCTCAATAATCATTGTGTCCAGATGAACTGATTCAACTTTCTGTGACTTCAACCTGACTGTACAGTAGGATAAAACATCACTGCCACCTAACATGCTTGTTGTCCATTTGGTTTTGGCAAGACTGTTAACGCTGCATCCTGCAGTCATACCTCTCATGTCATACATCTTGCACAGTAGCCACGCCCCATTGAGCCTCAAGTTTTCAAAAGAAAAATACTCAGCAAGGCTGCACAACTCTAAACCCCTTAGAGTTTGGATGGTTTGGACCAATATATCAATATTAAACCTGCAGTGCTGAAGTTTTGTCACCTCTTTCTGGCAGTGAGAGTAATAACGTCTCTTCTTTCAGCGCTCTCCAACGAGGAAAAGCTACACCAATGGTTATCCATGTTCGTCCTTTTACTTTAATCCTTCATCTGAATGCTGAGTTTGTTGGGTCCCCCCCCCCCCCCTTTGCGCATCAGAAACTTTTCTTGGATGCTTCTTATGTTTTTGTGCCATAGCTTCCAAGCCTGGAAGTGTCTGGGTCTCAGAAACTGTAGGGCCTAGAGACACCGAACTTCGTCAGTAAGTTCAAAATGTTTCTGCTACTTCGTCACAAAAAAAAAAAATCAGCTTGTAGGTGGTGCTGTTACAAGCCACTTTACATTTTGGCCTCTATCTCAAGAATCGTTTTGTCTAGAATCAAATTTCTTGCTTCTTCCGAATACTTGGTTTATTTATGCTGGAACTAACGTTTAGCCCCCATTTTATTTCCACCATTTGAATTTTGTAAAAACAATTTTTTTGAACATCTCCAAAACCATAAATCTAATCTTCTCAAAATTTGGCATGTACCATCTTCAGAGACCTGTGACAAAAGTTATCAAAAGACTGTTGATAGCCAAACCACTTGCCCGTCACATGCCGATCAGTTTAGGGTGTGGCCTGTATTGACAGAATGAGCCATATCTCGTGAACACGATATACAATCACCACAGGCTTACAAACATGCCCTCCAAATTTCCAGGGATGTGTCCCATAGGTGGCGCTATAGCAAGAGCGTGTTGATAAATCCTGAACTGTTTGCCCAATGATTTTCAAATTTGGTATGCTGTGTCTTTGTCATGCATTCTGATTACAGTGACCACCGAAACAGCATTGTCGTCATTAGCCAATAAAATTTAATTTACCTCACAATTCTGTGACTGGTCATTAAAAAATTTTTTACACATGTACCAAATTTTACACAAGATTTTGTGTAAAATTTGTGTACACATGTACCAAATATGAACACATGTACCAAATTTTACACACTCGTATATCTTGTATACAAGTATACAAGTTTTGGTAGAAATTGGCCAGATGGTGGCGTTTTTACAACTCACTTTACATTTTGACATCTAGCTCAAAAATTGTTTGGTCTTGAGTCAAACTTTGGCTCCTCCTGAATCCTTGGGTCTTGCCAAATCATGTTGAAGATAGTTTAATCAGTTCATCTGGACACAACGTTTATTGACAGAAACCTTTCGTCACTCATCTAAGTGACCTCTTCAGTCTAAGGGCCCAGACACACCAAACCGACATCAGAGAACTGGTAGCGACGAAGGCCGACTGTTGCGTCGCCTCACATCACCTGTATCTGGGCCAAAAAGTAGCACTTGTACACACACAAAGACTACAGCCAATGGCTAACTAGCATGTGCGCTCTGCACCTGCGTGAGATGAAAAATTCTTGAACTGTTCAGGTGGGATGAAGACGAAAAATGAGAAAAGCCTTCTGTGTGTGACCTCTTGACGTCGTCGTTTGCTTGCTTTCGTAACTTCCGTTTCTCTTCTCGTGCACTGATTCGCTAAGGTGAACAGCCAATCAGAGTGAGCTCTCTCACCGACGGACTCCACCGCCGATCGAACATGCTGAATTGGCTGAAAAGCTGCCAACAGGGGTCTGACTAGTGCCAACGGTGCGGCACACACCGCAAAAACTAGGGCCACAGACGCTCACCAACGGACCGACATTGGCCTGGTGTGTCATGGCCTTAAACTGACTGCAGGTATCCTCACCCTTATAAACAATACAGTTACATAACGACCGACACCAATGATCCGTTTCATATGCAGATAGGCGTGGCCATTAACTAGAGTTTCAATGGCCACGTGTACTATTCACAGAGGATTAGGGAATGTTTGCGATCACGGCATTGTAAGATGGGGACAAGCTGGGACGTGTGTTTTCCAAACACCGGGTCTGTTACACCGCCTCTCAGTGGCTTTCAAACCCCAAAACACGCCGCGCCGGAAATTGGTCCACCCCAAAGATCGGGTCCCCTGGCACAAACAGCAATATAGTGTACACTGTTATGTGCCAGGAGGGATTGCCATGACATGCCAAGAAAACATTTTCTCGAAGCAAATGGTCCAAAACAAAAGTGTTGACATGTCAGTCTGACCATTGCCTCCAAGATGATGCTGTTCCTTTTTTGTACCATGTTGCGGTCCGAGTGAGCTGCGAAATAAAATCAAGCCGATGTTAAAACACTAACATGTAGCCCCCGGAACAGCAGGCATCGAATTAAGATAGATACCTAATATGATGTGATCACGACAAACCTAAATGCCAGTGTGATCCTTCAGTAATTCTTTATCTGAGAAGTGACTATTCTACCATCTTTTTATTTGAAAGAGACCAAAACAAAATCTTGCATCTCCCTTTTTTTTCTCCCTTTGTCATTTCCCTCGAACATTCTCTCTAAATACGTACGGAGGTAGAGAATGTGTTCGGCTGAATTGAAAGCATGCTATTTATTATTTTGTAACGTTAGCTTTTTTTGTATCTGTGTTTAAAGGTCCCCCACATTTCTGATCTCGACATCTGTGTGATACCTTTGTGGTTCAAAATAAACGCACGCATTCAGACACATCAAGAGACAATTTGAAAATCAGAAGCAATTTGAAAATCTTCACACCCGAGGTATGCAGTGACGTCTGTCTAGGGCTGTCGGGGTGGGGGCGGAGGGGGATTGAAAATCTGAATGAGTCTCCCTCCCACACATTTCATTCACTGGCATCAGACTTCACAACTCGCACAATGAGGGTCTGGAGAGAGACTGCACGCTTCTCACGCTATTAAAAATTCAGCAGTCTAGCAAGGCCACGATGTCTTCTAAATCACGGGGGTTACACTGGAGAGCACAGTCACATTGCAGCGACAGCTCTCCGGTCCTGCTATTTATCCGCATGCTTCCCCCTTCCTTCCTTTTGCTTCAGCCTACGTAAGACGACGACGTGAACATGCATCAGAGGTGATTTTTGAAAACCTGACTTGAAACAAACGGCCGTCATATAACCGAATAAGAGCACCAACCTGACTCTGTCCATTTACTTATGAGCCTTTCAAATGTCATCGCTTAAGGAAAATATTTAATGTCGTTTATTTGCCTCTCATGGATGGGTCTGTTTTTCTATTTCAGTAGTAACATTTAACATCCAAATAGGATCTTCCCTGGACTATTACAGCATGCTGCTTTGTGTTAGAAAACAAAATGGACAGTCATTTTGGCCAGTTTTCATAAAACTCCAGTATCACCTTCCAGTTATTGCATTTTTCTTCTCTTTTTTTTTTCTTTTTCTGTGACTCAAATTTCCAAATGCTGCTTTTTTAAGGTCCGGCGAAATGAGGAGAAATGCGGTAAAGATTGATATTTGAGTTCTCTCTCGCTCTCTCTTCCTCTGTGTCTCACACGCTAGGGTGTCAGACTCTCTGCAGAGAATCTTCTCCGGCCGGGCCCAGATCAGGAGAGAGCAGCTGGATCTGGAGAGACAGCTGAAGGAGAATGAACTGCGCCAACACCACAGTGAAGTGGGCTACCTGCAGGTGCAGAGTTTCTGTGGCAAGGAAAAGACTGAGAAGGTAGCGCCGTCCACAGATTTTTATTTATTTATTTATTTATTCTGAAAGAAACAGCTGCTGAATCATCGGCGCACTTGAGAATTTTTTTTTTCATGCTGCTCATTCACATCCTTATGGGGGAGTGACGATGCTCCTCCATTCCTATATGTTCTCAGCCATCTGCGCCCCAAAACCTCTTATGCCCTAGACCAGCTTCGACCATATTGGTCAATATTCGCTGCTATCGCTGAGGGGGAAAAGAGAGCGATAGAAGTTGGTGGTGCCTGCTAAATGTCCCACTATAGTAGAGCACTGTAGAGAATGTGGTCAGCATACGTATTCTGTTTTGTTACACATAGTCCCTCTGTCATCTTAAAATCCACTTACTCCTGTGTAAGACAACAGAGCCCTGGGCTCACAGCACATCTTCTGAGCTTTTATCTGTTTTTTTTTTTTTTTTTAAGTTTCGCCAGGCCCGGGCATCCGGGTACCATGGCGGTCTATTCCGTTGCCTACCAACACGGGGATCTTCGGTTCAAATCCCCATGTTACCTCCGGCTTGGTCGGGCGTCCTACAAACACAATTGGCCGTGTCTGTGGGTGGGAAGCCGGATGTGGGTGTGTGTCCTGGGCGCTGCACTAGTGCCTCCTCTGGTCGGTCGGGGCACCTGTTCGGGGGGGGGGGGGATAGCGATATCCTCTCAGGCGCTATGTCCCCCTGGTGAAACTCCTCACTGTCAGGTGAAAAGAAGCGGCTGGCGACTCCACATGTATCAGAGGAGGCATGTGGTAGTTTGCAGCCCTCCCCAGATCGGGAGAGGGGGTGGAGCAGCGACTGCAACGGCTCGGAAAATAGGGTCATTGGCCGATACAATTGGGGAGAAAAAGGCAGGGGGAAATAAAAAAAAAACAATTTGCCGCCAAGAGCAGTGATGATGAATTTGTTGAATTAGGCCTATCCAAAAGAACATACACGATTATATTATTTTACTCTGGGTAAAACATTAAGAATTTTGTCCCCTTGTGGGATCAGACCAATGTGTCAAATAATCTTACCCCAAATAAAGTTTTACTTGCCCTGCTGGCAAAAGTGAAATAACCATTCACTCTCATGAATTTAAGTATTGCGTTAATGTAAAACATGATATTGGTCCTCGCATTTCTTGAATTTGGCAGTAAAATGAATGAAAAATCCACAAAAAAAAAATCAAAGTAATCCATCCAATCCCTCCAATATACCAGTGTATAAACCAGCCCTTACTGCATGTTTTTATAATGGCGGAAACCTCATAAGCACCTTAGAGAATCTTTCCTGTAAATATTAACAACCCGGCCCAGTAACGGAGATTTAAGTCGCCGCCCTACTGGCCATGGGGCATCAGGCACTCAGCTTTGTTGAACTCTGCTGTGATATTCACAGGTATGTTACAACATGAAGAAGTCACACTATAACCTGCCATTTGTCTTGTTCCCATAAGGCCACCTGTAAGCACGAGCGCAGGATTGCCTCCCTGCGTACGAAGCAGCAGCATGTTCAGAAGTGCTTAGAGAACGTGGTGGCCCGCTTCCAGGAGAACGATGGCTGGCTTCATCGAGTTGAAAATGAGATGAAGATGTTGGGAGTAGGTGGCCAAGTGCCAGAGGTGAGTAGAACTTAACTCATCTGGGTCTTTCAGATTTAAGGTCGTGTAGAGAAGTCTTTACCAGAGCTGAAAAGTGTATTGTAAATGGCTAGAAAATCAAACAAAAACTGAAATGCAGCCAACCTATTACACTGACCAACACAGCTGAAAGTTATGTCGTTGTTGAGAAAAAGAATGGGCTTTTTTTTTTGTTTTTACAAAATGCTATGACTGCAGTCCTCTGAACACTAAGCCCTGCACAAGTTAATGATAAATTTGGCAATTATGATAAATTATCTTTTAACAAAGTTTTGTGTGTGTGTGTATAGCGTTTTTTTCCGAAACCGTCAATGGTGTTGAGTGCTCGACTAATGAGGAGCGGAATATCAACACGGGTACAGGAAAAAAAGATGTTAATGCATAGCAGTACAGGCCTGTTTTGTGCGTCTCGCTGATGAGTGCGAGACGCACAAAACAGGCCTGTACTGCTATGCATTAACATCTGTTTTTCCTGTAGCCGTGTTGATATATATATATGTGTGTGTGTGTGTGTGTGTGTGTGTGTGTGTGTATGTATGTGTGTATATATATATATATATATATATATAATTCCCTTTATCTGTGTTGATATTCCACTCCTCATTGGTTGAGCACTTATAACACCATTGACAGTTTAGGGAACAAAAGCTATATATATATATATATATATACACACATATATATATGAAATTAAAAAAAAAAACTCCAATTAATTTCATGTGTATCATCTAATGGCGGGGGGGGGGATAATAAAGACGTTTTACTTATAGTTGCAAAGGAGAGATTTTTGTCAGTGTCTACAACTGGTGGCCAATTCGTTTCTATTATTCAAGGTGGACATATCAGGTCTGCAAATAATAAAATACTTTCCTGCCAAGCACAGGTCACATCTTTTACCTCTACCTGATTATGCACTAGTCTTTGCAAGGATTTTCCATGAGACAGAATAACTGATATTCTTGTCTACCAATGACCAAATGTGGCGGCTCAAGGCCGGCTGCATTTTTCGCGTGCTCATTTCTGAAGCTACTCATATGGGCGTTAAACCTCACTTTAAAAGGGCCCTCTGTTAATCCCACGTAAGTGTCCACAGTGCAGTTGTCTTCTCTTGTCACCAATGCCTGGTAGATGACTCCCTCTGTCTGGCATTTTCCCTCAAGAGGACACGATGTCTTAACACGGCATTTGCAGTTGGAGGTGCTTGTTTGCAGTGAGGGGTTCTGTGCCTTGGCCATAATGCTTGTGTTGCGGGAGGAAATAACCTGCTGAACATGGGCAACGCAAACTGTATGATTCTTTGTGTAAACACATTAGCAGCTGATGAGCGTGAGACACACAAAACAGGCCTGTACTGCAATGTATTAAAATCTTTTTTCCTGTATCCGTGTTTATATTCCGCTCCTCATTAGTTGAGCACTCACAACACCATTGACGGTTTCAGAAAAAAACACTATATATATAGATATATATATATATATCTATATACACTACCGTTCAAAAGTTTGGGATCACCCAAACAATTTTGTGTTTTCCATGAAAAGTCACACTTATTCACCACCATATGTTGTGAAATGAATAGAAAATAGAGTCAAGACATTGACAAGGTTAGAAATAATGATTTGTATTTGAAATAAGATTTTTTTTACATCAAACTTTGCTTTCGTCAAAGAATCCTCCATTTTCAGCAATTACAGCATTGCAGACCTTTGGCATTCTAGCTGTTAATTTGTTGAGGTAATCTGGAGAAATGGCACCCCACGCTTCCAGAAGCAGCTCCCACAAGTTGGATTGGTTGGATGGGCACTTCTTTGAGCAGATTGAGTTTCTGGAGCATCACATTTGTGGGGTCAATTAAACGCTCAAAATGGCCAGAAAAAGAGAACTTTCATCTGAAACTCGACAGTCTATTCTTGTTCTTAGAAATGAAGGTTATTCCATGCGAGAAATTGCTAAGAAATTGAAGATTTCCTACACCGGTGTGTACTACTCCCTTCAGAGGACAGCACAAACAGGCTCTAACCAGAGTAGAAAAAGAAGTGGGAGGCCGCGTTGCACAACTGAGCAAGAAGATAAGTACATTAGAGTCTCTAGTTTGAGAAACAGACGCCTCACAGGTCCCCAACTGGCATCTTCATTAAATAGTACCTGTTAGAGCCTGTTTGTGCTGTCCTCTGAAGGGAGTAGTACACACCGGTGTAGGAAATCTTCAATTTCTTAGCAATTTCTCGCATGGAATAGCCTTCATTTCTAAGAACAAGAATAGACTGTCGAGTTTCAGATGAAAGTTCTCTTTTTCTGGCCATTTTGAGCGTTTAATTGACCCCACAAATGTGATGCTCCAGAAACTCAATCTGCTCAAAGAAGTGCCCATCCAACCAATCCAACTTGTGGGAGCTGCTTCTGGAAGCGTGGGGTGCAATTTCTCCAGATTACCTCAACAAATTAACAGCTAGAATGCCAAAGGTCTGCAATGCTGTAATTGCTGCAAATGGAGGATTCTTTGACGAAAGCAAAGTTTGATGTAAAAAAAATCTTATTTCAAATACAAATCATTATTTCTAACCTTGTCAATGTCTTGACTCTATTTTCTATTCATTTCACAACATATGGTGGTGAATAAGTGTGACTTTTCATGGAAAACACAAAATTGTTTGGGTGATCCCAAACTTTTGAACGGTAGTGTATATATACATATATACATGTGTGTGTATATATATATATATAATAAGCTGATGGTTACTTATGGCATGAAACAGGCTTGTACTGTCTCATAAAGGATTTACTTGAGTCGCTGGATTATTTTGCTCCATATTTGTTGAGCACTTTCCCTGCTGTTGACATATATATATAGATAGATAGATAGATAGATAGATAGATAGATAGATAGATAGATAGATACACACACATACACACACACACACACACACATATACAAAAACATATACATATACATATATATAGCACTTTCCTTACCGTTGAGTGTTTCTTTTAACAGTTAAAAAAATATATATATATATACACACACACATACTTTTTTTTTTTTTTTAAGAAGATGCCACCTCTTGGAACGTCAGCTGTCAACCTTAATTCCCTTTTTTTTCTTCTTCTTCTTTTTGGTGTTTTTGTTTTTTGTCTGTTAATTTTTGCTTTATTTTGTTTTTTCTTATTTGCGTGTGTCTTGAATCTAAAACTGAAAATAATATATATTTTTTAAAAAACGTTAGTTCCCATTAGTTCTAGTGACTATCTCGTTGTCAAAATCATGCTTTCACAATGTACCATTTTTATTTGACCTGATAGCTGCTCCGGAATTGTTAAATCGTGCTATCAAGTTACTTTCTTCTTTTTTTTCCTTTCTTTTTTGTTGTAAAAATGGCTTTACAAGTTACCCAGTTGTTACCGTGATACACAAGTAAGCAAATTCATATAATGAGTGAGCTGATCTCCTCTAGCTATGCTGAAAGTCTACCCAAACTCAAGGTAAACGCTGAACAACGAGTAATGTGAGTTGTCCCACCCCTGGTTGAAGGGAATAAAAGCTGTTGGACAACCACAAACAGATATTAGGTCAGAATCATGTTTATTGGATCATACATGGAATGTGACTCCGGTTTCGCGGCTCTCTCGGTGTCCTTAACATAGAATAACAACACAACAATCTTCAGATATATACACAAGGATTGACCTAGACAGGCGAGATAAGAGGCGCTACGGTGCAGTGGTGCAGAGACTACATCGGAGATGCTGAAATAGATGTCAGCAGATGTTAGACCGCTTTCCTTGTAAATAAGGTAAAATGGTGCATGTCAGTGTAAGAAGATGGTCGAACTTGATGAGACGGGGGGGACTTGATGACATGAGTTTGATCCTTTTCAAAACTCGATGCTGGGTGTTTTTTTTGTTTGTTTATTTTGGAGGGTAGGCTGTGCCTCTACTGGTGTCGTGACTTTCTTTGTTTTCTTCCCATCTGCTCACCCAGTAATTAGAACCACGCTCGTTTTATTTCTCAGGCTCAATCGTGGATCACTGAAGAGAATAAATCAATATCCTTTTCCTCATACCTCACACAGCAGCCGGTTACCTAAAACCACAGCCATGTTTTTTTTCTAATTATTCTTCATCGTCCTTTCTAGGAACTGGCCTCGAACTATGACGCACCCACTAGTCAAATGTTCTCCCTGCTGTTGTTTCGTACTTCCTACTACGTCAGAAGGTCTCTCTCTCTCTCTCGCTCTCTCTCTCCCCCTCCCCCTCGCCATCTCCCTCCCTTCACTTCCCTTCTTTCGCCCAGATCAGATCCACATTCTCAGAAAACATGACCAAAAACAAGGCTCTGAGAGCATCGTTGTACCTCGCTCACCTTTAGCCAGAGTGGCTATTGTTTTACAATCTTCCCTCTCTCTTGTGCCCCCCCCCCCCCACACACACATGACCAGGTCCTACAGAAAGACCTCCACTGCCACAAACTGGAGATGCAGGTAAAAGATCTGAAGCAACATGTCGAGCAGATGATCAAGCTCACTGCACTGCAGGACCAGGAGAACAAGCGCACAGAGAAGTAGGTTGATAGGATCTTTTAGGTTGCTTACGTCGTCATTGTTTGTGCATACGTAACTGAAATTTCAGCTCAGATACTCGGAGCAAATCACAGCTCTCAACAACCGCAGTGTTTCACAACTCACCGGTTTACAATCCTTATTTTGTTTTAGAATGGTGAACATCTTGCTGCCGGCCTACAGTCGAAACCACAGCACTCTGCACAGGGCTGGGCTGCTCACAGATGACGCCGAGTACCACCAAGTGGAGCACCTGGTGCTGAGGGAGAGGGGTGTGGTCTGGGCGGATCAGGAAGGGACGGGACTGCCTCTGGCAGGTGAAAGAACCAGGGAGGGGCAACATGAGCCCAGTGAGGAAGGAGCCTCTGGGTCCCACTCAGACTTGGCATCCATCCTGCCCTTCTCACACCTTCTCTACCACCAAAACAGTCCCTGCAGTAAGTTGTCAAACCCTCATCCCCCTTACTCACCCCTATGTTCTGGTCTTGTAACCATGTGTGGAACTTCACCACAAGTCCTAACTACCAGTTTTATTTTGCCGTTGTCAGTGGTATACATGAAGCCCACATCAGAGCACCTTGCACGGATCGTGATGAAAGCGTCCATTGTTTTGTTATGCATTGTTATGTATTCTTGTTGTTAAGTGCAGAAATCGTGGGCGTTTAGATGTTCGAGAAACTGTTTATTGGTTGAGTTTTATCTCTCCCTGACGAGAGCTAAATTAAAAACTAAATTCCTCAAATGAAGAGCCGCATGTATGTTTTGTAAAGTGGCATTAGTGGCTGTCTTAATCATAGTCAAGTGCCGCTCATTACTACAGCGCTTAGTTGTGTGCAAAACAGCACATTTATGTTTGGTGTGTGATACACCCGTCACCCACACCGCTTGCAGAATGAAGACTTTGGACCTGGTATTATTTGGGTTTCACCACATGTAGATTAATTTCAGTATGGCATTTTTATTTAGTCCATGTTTACGTATCACAAAGAGTGGGTTGACTGCCGGTGTTCCTCAGCACATTAAACTTAAAGAGTATCTGAAAATGATTGTTGTGCATCCGGGTAGCATGGCGGTTTATTATGTTGCCTACCAACACGAGGATCTCGGTTCAAATCCCTGTGTTGCCTTCAGCTTGGTCGGGCGTCCCTATAGACACAATGGGCCGTGTGTGCAGGTGGGAAGCCAGATGTGGGTATGTGTCCTGGTCGCTGCACTAGCGCCTCCTCTGGTCGGTCGGGGGCACCTGTTCAGGGGGGAAGGGGGAACTGGGAGGAATAGCGTGATCCTCCCCCTGGCGAAACGCCTCACTGTCAGGTGAAAAGAAGCGGCTGGTGACTCCACGTATATTGGAGGAGGCATGTGGTAGTCTGCAGCCCTCCCCGTAT
The DNA here is from genome assembly GCF_029633865.1 of Lampris incognitus. Lineage (NCBI taxonomy): Eukaryota > Metazoa > Chordata > Actinopteri > Lampriformes > Lampridae > Lampris > Lampris incognitus. The sequence goes on along the minus strand of NC_079214.1, from coordinate 8,948,616 downwards.
CGGCAGAGGGGGTGGAGCAAATTGGCCGCATACAATTTGGGGAAAAAGGGGGGGGGGATCCACACACACACACACACAAAAAGAAAATGATTTTCAAATTATGAATTAATTTGTTCAGAGCACATTTATCCAAATTACATTGCTCTCCCCATTTGACAATATGAACGATAATGATTCGTCTGTGTGCTTTGGCACCGGGCCAGATGTGGACACGTTTTAGATCGCGGGGTCATGGGATTGTACAGCACATCTCAATCTGTCATCGCCGCATGACCTAGCAGCGCCACCACTTTTGTCAGGCCCGCTTTCATGACATCCAAACCGTAACAAACAATGGACCGTGAACCAAAGCTAGCCAACAATACTCAATTACTATGATGGTGTCCATCATTTTTTCCGGCCGCACACTCTGCACCTGTCTCTCCCTGCGCCTTTGCTGACTTGCTGCCGAGTGTCTTCCATTTTGTAGGGTTTTTTTTTTTTTGGGCATTGTCCCGCTGCTCTTGTCACTGAGTGATAGGCTGTAATATGACGCTTTTGCATCACAACCCCTGAGCACAAACATGATGGCGCGAGTGCTGCACAGAAGATGCTCCGTGTGGTAACTGTTGTATCGCCGACAGGGAATGAGGTGTTCTGCAAGAAAATAAGAGGGTTTTTTTTTTGGCTTTGGTTTTCTTTTGGTCCCCCTCCCTCCTTTTTTGACTTATTTCCTGTGCAGCACCTCGAACTATATATTATCTGTAAGCGTTTTCTTATTGCACGGCTTTGTTGCTTAATCTAGGGGCAAGGTCATAGTTTGAAGATTTATGTTCTTAAGAACTTGCAAATACCAGGAAGTGCAGGTTGATCCAGTTACGTGTTTGGTTCTTACACAGTACATGAAAATTTACTGCAGTCCCCCCCCCCCTCCTCTTTTCCCCCCAGCTATACTGTTTCTCTTGACGTGAAATCTTTGCTACGTTTCAGCGCCCACGACATTCAAGACACCCTTCAGAGTTCATGTAGTTATAAAAGTACCAAAGGGATTTTAAATTGTTTGGTTTAGTTTTCTTTTTCCCCCCTCAAGAATATGGCCTTACTCTTACTGGTCACTCTTACATTTTTCAACACATCCCCTCTCAAGCCAGAAAAAAACACCACAAATAAAAAGGCTTCTTAGTATTCAAATGTTATGAGTCAGGTTTTTAGTCTTTTTTACAAATACTGTTTGTCATTATTGTTAGTTACCATGTATCATTCTTGTTCAACTGATCAGCTCACCCAGTGGTTAAAGTGTGTTTAAATCCTGATTTGGGGGGCAGCTCATGGAAACTGACCAGACTGGAGGATGTGACTGACAGTTTTTTTTGTCTACTTGTATTATGAGGACGATGTTTGTGTTGCTCGTCATGATCGCTGCCTTTGATTGACAGGTGCGGAGAGACACAAGAGAAGAGCTACGCCCTACCAGTCCCTTCCGTCACCTAAAGGTACCGCTCTTCTCTCCCAGTCTGTCCTGCTGAACCAGTCAGTAATATGAAATCACTGCATACCTGTTTCACCTCTCTCCCTCTCTCTGTCTCTATCTACTCTAGTACTACTACTACTACTACCACCACTACTACTACTACTACTACTTTCAGCTGCTTCTCTATCTTTCTTTCTCTATCGCAATATCACAAATATACTTTACAGGTTTTATATCTTTTTACATCAAATGAAACTGTCATTATGTGGGGGTGTCCAGGTAGCGTAGCAGTCTATTCCGTCGCCTACCAATACGGGGATCAACGGTTCAAATCCCCGTGTTACCTCCAGTTTGGTCGGGCGTCCCAACAGACACGATTGGCCGTGTCTGCAGGTGTGCAGGTGGGAAGCCGGATGTGGGTATGTGTCCTGGTCGCTGCACTAGCGCCTCATCTGATCGGTCGGGGCACCAGTTCGGGGGGGGGGGGGGATAGCGTGATCCTCCCACGCGCTACGTCCCCCTGGCGAAACTCCTCGCTGTCAGGTGAAAAGAAGCAGCTGGCGACTCCACATGTATGGGAGGAGGCATGTGGTAGTCTGCAGCCCTCCCCGGATCGGCAGAGGGGGTGGAGCAGAGAGCGGGGTGATTGGCCAGGTATAATTGGAGAGAAAAAGAAGGAAAAATCCAAAAAAAAAAAAAATATTAAACTATCATTTCTCAAAAGTGTTTTGATACATATGGATATATTATATGAAGCACAGCTTAAATAGATTTTTGTGTATTTATCTGAAGCTTTCCTTTGTCGGTCTTGTTTATCACAACTGTACTTCTTGGCAGATTAGCTGGCACTACCTATTATCTGCCCGTCTTGTTCATGAAGATATAATAGTAGACGGAGAAAGAAAGGTTGATTTATTTTTTGGAGGTATAGCGGACGTCCTGCTCTGGCCTTAAGTTAAATAATGAAATGTGGTGAACTCTAAAAACCCCTTTTAGGGGGGAAAAGTGTACACGGAAAGCCTGTGGGAGAACGGAACAAGGACATGTGTGATATATAGCAGTTCAGATGGGCTGTAATGACATTTTCTGTGTAACAGGTGGTCTACATTTAATTGAAACACATTGTGGGAAATTTCACTTTTGAAGAGGGGGAAAAAAAATAACTGATGACCGCACCTCACTTGAAGTAAACGGTGTGTAAAAGCCGCCAGGAAGTTGTCACCACTGTTTACATATAGTATTTTTTCCCCCTTTAGAATATTCACCACACACCTGTATTGGTGAAATCCCCAACAAAACATCAGCTGTCGAATGTCTATCACGAGGGCTGACATTTATACATTTTCCCGATAGCTAGACCTTGATTGTGCCATAAAGATGTAGTTGAGGGGCGTCTGGGTGGCGTGGCGGTCTATTCCATTGCCTACCAACACGGGGATCGCCAGTTCGAATCCTCATGTTACCTCCGGCTTGGTTGGGCATCCCTACAGATACAACTGGCCGTGTCTGCTGGTGAGAAGCCGGATGTGGGTATGTGTCCTGGTCGCTGCACTAGCACCTCGTCTGGTCGGTCGGGGTGCCTGTTCGGGGGAATAGCGTGATCCTCCCATGCGGTATGTCCGCCTGTGAAAACTCCTCACTGTCAGGTGAAAAGAAGCGGCTGGCGACTCCATGTGTATGGGAGGAGGCATGTGGTAGTCTGCAGCCCTACCCGGATCAGCAGAGGGGGTGGAGCAGCGACCGGGATGGCTCGGAAGAGTGGGGTAATTGGCCAAGTACAATTGGAGAGAACACCCCACCCCCCCCAAAAAAAATTATCAGTTCTCACCACGTTCCTTGACTATTATACTTGAAAGGTACCCGATTGTTGCCTCCTTGGATGTGATGGATTTGTTATTAGTATGAATCTGCAATACACATATGAGGAATACTCTACTTAGTACGATTAGAGTCACACAAAGGTCAAGTAGCTCACAAAATTCTAACTGGAGTTAAGATATCATTACATATTGCAAAGGTCAGTTGCATTTCTACTGTGCAGCGGTGCACTTCAGAGTACCTGACACCGGTGTTGTGTTGAGGATGGTTTGCCCTCATGATACGTTCAGTAAAACACGAGGTGAATCACACAGCCACTGTGAGGGAGGAAAATTTGCTTTTTCTTACGTCCGAGGGAACATGCAAATTATGACGGACCCCTTCTGAATCGTAGAAACCATAAGACATTTCAAGATCCTACGTCACATGAAGGAGTCCAGCTTGTTAGACCAGTAATATTTCACTGGGGTAAAAAGGCGACACACCGGTGTTAGCCAGCTAAACCCTCTGGGTAAACTTGTGAGAAGCTGAGGCGAGAAGTTCTTCTATTGCACTACCACCTTCAGTCTAATCCACACCACCATCACTTCCCTCTACATCTACACCCCTTTATATCCTTTTGTACATGGACACTACTATCACTGTCCTCTACACCCTTTTATACCTGGACACCACCATCCCTGCCCTCTTCATCTACACCCCATTATATCCTTGTATACATGGACATCACTATCACTGTCCTCTTCATCTACACCCCTTTATATCCTTTTATACCTGGACACCATCATCACTGTCCTCTTCATCTACATCCCTTTATATCCTTGTATACATGGACACCACTATCACTGTCCTCTACACCCCTTTATATCCTATTATACCTGGACACCACCATCACTGTCCTCTTCATCTACACCCCTTTTAATCCTTAATGTGAGTTGGCAGAAACAGGCCTGAAACCACGGCTCGCTTAATCTTTAATTTACCTGAAGCAGCTTGTTATAAACATCAGGAGATTTGATTAATTTCACTATGTGAAGCAACTTCACGTCTTGTTGCTCCACCGATTGTAGCCTACCCCTCAGCATCACCCCATGAAACAATTAATTCATCAAATATGCATACAAAGTACAAAATACATGATGCAGGCTTTATGTAGTCACCTGCTTGGGTTAAGATGTATCAGAATCAGAATTTAAGTCCAACTCTTTAACCCCCTTTAGCCCGGGACAACCCTTATGATCTCTAATAATCCGGAAACAATTGGAATTATCTGGCTAAACTATTTAACCGCCCTCATACAATGATAACTTGATGTGCACCACTCACCGTCAGTTATATTTTTACTGACTCACACTGACACTTATTTAAAAAACAAAAAATGTGTGCATTTCAGCTGCAGTCTCGAGCTATTTCTGCACACGTGCTTTCACACACATGCACAGAGACGCACACACAAAATACTGCCAGCCGTGAAAAAGGATGTGCTGGTATACCAGCATCTGACCTACGCAGTTGGTCTAATACTGACAAATTAGAAAATTTCTAGAGCAAAGAAAATCCCTTTTTATATATATATATATATATATAAATATATATATATATATATATATATATATATATTGGGCATTTTATTCATCATTGTTGTGAATGACTAGGATGCTTATGACCTCAAAACCGTTTGTCGTTTTTGTACATCCCTGACTGCTTCCTCAGCTCTGTTACCGTTAGCCACTGCAGCATCTTGTGAGAGACGGCTCCACCCTCAAGTTTACTAAGCCAATCAAATGTGAGTGTTTGTGGAGAGGGCTGGGATTTAGAAGCTTTAACTATTTGTGGGATGGATGTTAATAGCAAACCACTCAATTAGGTAAAGATATTTAAAAGCACTTCAGGTATTCGGTAGTCCCCAATTTTTCCTGAGACACCGATTGCATGCACTTTTGCATACATTTCAGCTGGGTACTCTTTCTCCCTCCCCCACTGCACTGCTTTTTATGCAGTTCCTTTATTCCTTTTCCTCTCGGTTCTCACATTCATATTTTCCAACTCGTTTTCTATGCTTTTACCTTCTGAGGTTCACCCTGTCTTGTCCCGTCCCCCGTCCCTCACCCCCACCACCACCAAATTATCTGTCAGGCTGTTGCGTTGACTTTAAGCTTTGCGTCCTGCTGTGCTCATACCCCTCCCATCCTCCTCCCCTGGTCTGTTCCATTTTTTCTCTCTCTGCATATCTGGCATCTAACCCTCCCAGCCCCTCTTCAGCTTCATTCATGAAAATGCAGATCCACAGCAGGGCAGGGGGGGAAAACATTGACAGACGTAAACTCGCCTGCCCCGCCAACCAGAAAGAGCGCACTATAAAAAAACAGGCAGCAGCAACCAGGCGACCCTAATTCAGTGCAGGCTCCACCAGAAATAGCAACTCATGCATGTATTAATCCCCTACAAGCCAAAAATATGTGATTGAAGGAACTCTGCCGCCATTTATTGCGAAGGACAACTCCTCTGCCACAGAAAAAGTCATTTGTCACCGCCCTGTTCTGCTGTGCTGTTTGAACTTGGACTCAATTTTTTTATTATTATTATTATTATTTTGCATTCTCCATCCAGGAAAATATATAGTTTAATTAACTATTTGTGTATTTCCTCTCTTAATGCATTTGTTTGTATTAGAAAATGAATATTAACAAATTGGTCCTAAATTACTCCATCTGCACCCAATATAAATATGTCAAAATAACCACTTAATAGAAGAGAAGCACGCCTTTATAAAATCCCTTCTCTATTTCGTTCAAGTCACAGGTTTGATGGTTTTCATTTCATTATTGTAAATGCTACCGATGCTGTGAGTTGACCTGATTGAGGAAATACATTCACGCTCATTAACTTTCAAATAAAATCACCGTTAACTGACATCGTTTCCCTTTAAGGTTTGAAGCTGTTAGACTGAACTTCTTGGTGCTGGGACCATGTCCATCACTTTCTACGCTTTCCCGAGACAAGTGTTGATCTTCAATTTCTAACACATTGATCACCTGAAAAAGAGCCTCATTGTCACTTCTTGGAAAATTCATCAATGTTGTCCCATTTGTTAGCTGTCAGATCGGCAGTGGACCTCAGATTCCACGATTTTAAAATAGCATTTTTCATTTGGAAGGAGAAAAAAAAATAGAACACATTTAAACACCCTTTAACTGCCAGTCATTTTGCTCGACTCAGGGTGAAAATGCATGGGTTTGACACAAAGCTTTCCTGGAAAGTAACGGGGGCACAATGTAAATGCATTCAATTTTAATTTTTTGCTTTTTTCGTTCATATGGAATGGTGATGCAAGGAGTAGAAGTGACGAAGGCGTATGAGTTTAAATACTTGGGGTCAAAGTAACGGGAGTGCAGAAGAGAGGTGGAGAAGAGAGTGCAGGCAGGGTGGAGTGGGTGGAGAAGAGTGTCAGGAGTGATTTGTGACAGAAGGGCACCAGCAAGAGTTAAAGGGAAGGTTTACAAGATAGTTGTGAGACCAGCTATGTTATATGGTTTGGAGACACTGACGAAAAGACAGGAGGTGGAGCTGGAGGTGGCAGAGTTGAAGATGCTAAGATTTTCACTGGGAGTGACGAAGAAGGACAGGATTAGGAACAATTATATTAGAGGGACCGCTCAGGTTGGACAGGTTGGAGACAAAGCAAGAGAGGCAAGATTGAGATGGTTTGGACATGTGTGGAGGAGAGATGCTGGGTATATTGGGAGAAGGATGCTGAATATGGAGCTGCCAGGGAAGAGGAGAAGAGGAAGGCCAAAGAGGAGGTTTATGGATGTGGTGAGGGAAGACATGCAGGTGGCTGGTGTGACAGAGGAAGATGCAGAGGACAGGAAGAGATGGAAACGGATGATCCGCTGTGGCGCCCCCTAATGGAAGCAGCCTAAAGTACTAGTAGTAGTAGTAGCGTCTTTTTTCGTTCATAAATTGTATGCCCCCATGTCTCAGAAATGCAACATAGGTGTTTAAGGATTGTTCACAGTGATGATTCGGGGTTCGTTCTCATGTCGTAGCTTACTCTGTGGCTCACTTAGTCTGGCTTATATCGCTATAAATGACACACTCGGCACATAAACTGCACCATCCCGTTTGCCCCAGTGCATGGAATTCCTGCTGAAAATCCTCCGAGCAATTATCCAGCGGCCCCCCCTCAGTAAATAACTTTGTTTTGCTGTAACAAAGCGTTCACACCTTCTGTGACTCGCTGCAGTGGCACATTTACGTTAAATTCTTTTCGAAAGCAATGCTTTTCAAGTTCTTATGATTAGCAGCACTTTGGAGAATTATGATTCTCTTAAACCTGTATTGATGACTTAATGTGATGGCCCGATGTTAAATATTCTAACTTTGGAGATATCCTGGTTGAGATACATACAAATAAATTGTCTACACACTTTTTATGCTCCTTAAAGGTGTTGATTGACTGCAGCCTCCAATGAACAAAACATAAATGGTGGACACTAGGTTTTTAACCTTTCTTTTTTTTTTAATACCTTTTATGAACTTTATCTGCTATATTCACCTCTAAGCCACAACTGCACTTCTTTAAATTTACCGCTTCTGTCCTTGCCACTACACTCTTTCTTAAGCATTTGGCTGCCACATTGAAGATGTAAAATGCTGTGTTATTTTTTTCGCCCGGGGAAGTCCTACTCAACGGCCACCATTAAAATTAAAAGTATGGGGTCCGCGGTGGTGTAGCGGGCTAAGCATCGGCTTTGTGTCGATGCAGTTGCCCGCTGGGGACCAGAGTTCACGCCTCGGTCTCGTCAGATCCGACTATGGCCTGACTCAATGAAGGAGCAATTATTGGCAACGCTGGCTTCGGTAGGGGGGCGGAGTCGGCTTGTGTTCGTCACATGAATGCGTCTCTGGGTGTGTCGGAAAAAGCAGTGATTCGGCCTGGCGTCGCCTTGTCACGAAAGTGGGGAGGCGTCTCCTTCGAGACTGCCGGCCGGAGAGATGCAGTTGGCGAACGCATGCAGTATGAGGGTGGGCGTTTCAACTAAAATAGGGATCGATTGGCCACTAAACTGGGAGAAAAGGAGAAATCAGAAATACATTTTAAAATTAAAAGTATAAAAGTGTTCATGGCGTCCGTGTAGCGTAATGGTCTACTCCGTTGCCTACCAACACAGGGATCCCAGTTCGAATCCCCCCTCATGTTACCTCCAGCTTGGTCGGGCGTCCCTACAGACACAATTGGCCATGTCTGTGGGTGGGAAGCTGGATGTGGGTATGTGTCCTGGTCGCCGCACTAGCGCCTCTTCTTGATTGATCGGGGCACCTGTTCAGGGGGGAGGGGGAACTGGGGGGAATAGTGTGATCCACCCCATGCGCTACGTCCCCCTGGTGAAACTCCTCACTGTCAGGTGAAAAGAAGCGGCTAGCGACTCCACATGTATCGGAGGAGGCATGTGGTGGTCTGCAGCCTTCCCCGGATCGGCAGAGGGGGTAGAGCAGCATCCGGGAAGCCTCGGAAGAGTGGGGTAATTGGCCGGATCCAATTGGGGATAAAAAGGGGGCTTTTTTGTTTTTTAAGTGTTCATGATGTGGATATCTGTGGATTAGCTATCATTTAATAGGTCAGCAATAGAAAGTTTTAAAAAGGAACATTTGTTTGTATGTAAATCTTACGTCTGCAACGTTTAATCATTGCATTGCTTCTAGATACACAGAATCAGGCGGCAGGAGTCAAACGCAAGAAGACGATAAGGAGAAATCTGGCGGTGTCTTTGCCACAGCACAGCCCCGGTACCACCCAGTCACGTGTCTTTGAAGACGGCGTGTTCCCACTCCAGCTCACACCTGATAATGTTCAGAACACCACTCTTACCCTACCGCTCGCCACTGACAACAGCGATCCCAACACGACCTTCGAAGTCTTTGACAGCACCGATCAAACAACGAACACCACCGTCGTTAAAAGCAGCGCCCCCTTTCAAGCAACAGGGTCCACGCACAAATCAACTCAAGGCCGACCAGCAAACACCAAGCTGAAGCAAAGCACTACCAAAAGGTACACTTTTTTTTAGTCTTCTATTTCTCAAGACGTGTTTCATCGCGTATTAAAAGTACTTTTTCAAAGCTGATGTTAATTTGATCAGTTTATTTCTTTGTTTATTGTAGTAACAAGCAGGTCGCTAAGTAGGAAGTGGTGTTTTGGCTGCTTACTCATGACGTGAAAAAACAAAAGTGGGGGGAAAAACCAATAGCCAAGAAACTTGGCTCTTAAAGACAACCGGTATTTAAAATTTTATTTGTTACATGAATTTGTTTTTAACCAGTACTGTTGTTATACAGTGCTAAAAAGGTACAAAACACTCCGAATGCCGAGACTACTTAAGGACCAACAGATGTTTTTACCGGATTTCTGTGAATCTATCAGTGGTCAGCAAAGGGGGCAGCAACAACGGCAAAGTTTGTGTAAAATAAGCCCGACACATAAGGAGACAGCCACTTCATGGTTTATTGCCCCTACTTTTGCTTGACTTTTGTTGGGATTGAGGAAACATGGTTGCTTCGCCAGTTTCACTTTGGGCAGAGATGGGCAGTATTTCAATTAAATGTATTTAAAATACCTATTTTGCTGGATGGGGAAAAAACAAGATGTACTTTGTAACAAAATATTATTGCATTTGTGTCTTTGAAATACTTAAAATACATCATTTAATATGTTGTTTTATTCTCAAATAAGACATTTTTATCCCTAGGTTTAAACTATAGAATAGAACAATTAGCCTAATCACAGGGTAGCTCTCTTCACAACACAGACACAGGTCGGTTCTTTGAAACAGGCGTTTATTGCTTGGACACGTCTTGTTTCTCCGGCACAGCCACGCCTTAGTCACGCCTATATTTGTGAATGAACATAATATAAAAGACCCCAACAAATTATACAGTACATATCATAAAAATACAAAATGGCGCTGAGCGCGAACATGAAACAAAGGCATTCAGTACCACATTGGCCGCTTGTCATGAAAAGAGGTTCTTACGTCCTTGGGGGTCTTTTGAAAGTTTCTTTTGACTGTCTGCTTTGGCTTCAGGCGTCAATAATTGACCTTTAATGTAATATATGCAGCACTTGAAAACCGTTTATTCTATGAAATAGTCTCCGCATGGTTCGCCAGCAATGACAGGAAATGCATTTCTCTCATTGTAGATGTTAGGACCCAAGCGTTGTGTCAGGCTGCCCTTTATATGCCCGAGCGTGTGCCTTATTTTATTTTAACTGTACCAAATTAATTTACTGCCCATCAAATCACATCAGATTCAAGTTTTAACCTTACATCAAATAAATGTATTTATTTATTGTATGAAATTATGGAATCAATTATGAATCATGAACATAGAGCATTTATGCAACAGCACTTACACACAGTCTTTGGCTAAATGCAAGCGAATCACGTGACATGTCCTGTCGGGTCCAGCAACGCATTTAGTGGGTACTACCGTCTTTCATTTGTGTTCCTTGTGATCGGCAACTTGAGGAAAGAAGCTGCTGTGGTGTTTGGTGCAAATTTCCGCTAAGATAAAGGTATGTAATCAAAATATGATCAGATATTGCATGCTAATGAGAGCTTTCTGAATAACTCTAAAATACAACAGAAGGAAAGAGCAGTTAGCAAACACATGTGCTCTAGAACTGGCACATACATTTACTAGCTAGTAATGTTAGCATACCAGCTAACGTCACAGACATGCTCAGGCAGCCTGGAACAGCGGCATCTCGTGGTTAGTCATCATATGGGAAGCTCCATTAGCGAGATTGATTGTTAGCAACTTCTGTAACTCCAGGCATTATTAATTTCGAGCGTAGCGACATTTAGGCGTTTTATAGTGGCCATTCTTAATAGTTGTCAGGGAAATAGCTTAGTCCCGTTGAGGATAAGGATAACATTTTACATTGTTTGAAGATTTTAAGAAAGCAAGGCATGTATCTGTTAAAAATCTTCAGTCTGATCTTTACTCTAAAGCTAAATGTTGTTCACTTTTTTGTACAAAATGTTTTACAATATGGAGTATAGAGAGTTAAAGTGAATTGACTCCATTCCTGAATAATGCTTAAGTAACACATAAATGACTGCATTTTAGTGTCTATTATGTGAGTTGTTAATGTTTTTTTTTATGCTGTTGGTTTTAAGTTGTAACTGGGAGGTCTAATTAATTTAATCGTATCTTTATACATTTTTCTTTAGACAGAAGTCAGTCATGGTGGCGCAGTGGTTAGCGCGGTCGCCTCACAGCAAGACGGTCCTGGGTTTGAGCCCCAGGGTAGTCCAACCTTGGAGTCGTCCGGGGTCGTCTTCTGTGTGGAGTTTGCATGTTCTCCCCGTGTTTGCATAGGTCTCCTGCAGGTGCTCCGGTTTCCTCCCACAGTCCAAAGACATGTAGGTCAGGTGACTCGGCCATACTAAATTGTCCCTGAGAGAGAGAGAGAGAGAGAGAGAGGTGGCCTGGCGGCCTGTCCAGGGTGTCTCCCCACCTGCTGTCCAATGACTGCTGGGATAGGCTGCAGCATCCCCGTGACCCTGAGAGCAGGATAAGCAGTTTGGATAACGGATGGATGGATAAAAGTCAGTCTTCTCAGGGGATGAGTGGCAATGAACCATATGAGCCTGGCCAGGCTGGCCCATCATCTGCCTCATCTGCAGAAGAAGAAGCCACACCAATGCTCAAATGTGCAATACTGGATGGGAAATACCTCCAAATAATGAAGCAGATCCCAAACGGAAAGATGGAGGCTGAGTGTCAGTTGTGCACTAACAAAAAGGTCATAATATATGTCTGTCTTGCAATGACATCAAATTTTAAAACCCACTTGAAATGAAGGCACCCTGACAAAATAAAGGAATTTGAAGACCACAAAAAGGAGTTTGCCAGTGGGAAAACAAAAACAAAAACCAGGACCTCATCCAAACAAACTACTTTTTTTTGAACATGGTCCAGTGACACAAAATAAAATTGACTCTCTCGTCACATCCTTTGTCACTAACGGCATGTACCCGTTGGCCACCGTTGAGCATAAAGAATTTATAGACTTGGTACAGGGACTTTGCCAAGGTGCTAACGTTATGTCCAGGGGGACACTTGGGAGAAGAATCGATGAAGACTTTAATAATAAAACAGCAAATTTGAAGGAGCGATTCAAGTGCACACAACATGTTTGCACCACTGCAGATATCTGGTCAACTAAAAAAAGCAAGTTATATGGGAGTCACTGTACATTGGATACAAACAGACGCGCTAGAACGTGAATCGGCTGCTCTTGCTTGCAGACATTTTCCCAGTCCACATACAGGAAGTCCCCGGGTTACGAACTAGTTCCATTTTTGGGTCTTTTCTTATGTCAAATTTGTACGTATGTAAGTCGGAACCGTTGGGTACAGTTCACATCTAGCGTCAATTAGTCAAATGTTTGTCATAGTTTAAAGTATATATTTTACCTAAAACATCATAAACATAATAATGCAGTACTAATAATTAATGTAACTACAGTACAGTATTTACAATTGAGAGAGAGAGAGAATGTGTGGATAGGTATAAAAAACACCCATTAGTCAAATGTTTGTCTTAGTATACACATAGTATATATTGTAGTGTTCACCGCTATTAAAAAAAAAAAAACTTCAAAACTTACAACTGAGCGTTGCTTTATTCACGGCTGTTGTTGGCCACGCCATAAAAGACTGCCATTAAACCCGGCTCACAGGTCGTCTCACTCTCTCTCCAAAGACCCGACCCACTAATCCTTGACCCGACGACAGTGTACCACCCCCCACCCCCCCAGAACAGCATAACATCTCCTTCAAATATGTACAACTAACACTTATACTACTACCCCCCCGTGACAATATTTTACCTAAGAAAATCATAACATCATAAACATAATAATGCAGTAATAATAATAAATGTAACTATAGTACAGTATTTATAATTGAGAGAGAAAGTGTGTATACGAATAAAAACATTAAAGAAACATGTCTTTATGCATGCTCAATAATCCAGGTAAGAAAATCAACATATAACATAGTATCCAGATGAACTGATTCAACTTTCTTTGTTTAAAGAAACATTTCTTACATTTCAAACTCCCCACCTGCCACTGTCCCTGGAGCGGGTCGCGATCGGCGGATGCCGGCCGTTTGATGCCAGAAATGAGAGCCCACTCGGGGCCCGCCTCACCGGGTAAGTGAAAAAACAATAAGAGCGTTTCAGCTCTCTCTGAACACTTTATTATTTCCACTTCAACCATGATCATTTTCCTTTTCGTGGATGCATCACCATCACTTGCATCAGATCTACGCTTTGAAGCCACGATTACAAGGGTAAACACATGAAAAATGTAAGTGAAAACACAACACACACAACAATGTTTATGCGATCCAACTTAAAATGGCGATGACGGTATGGCGTTCTCCTTTGGGCCGAAGAGCCGCCTAAAACGCGCAGTGTTTTGAGCGCTGCGCAAAGTAATCCGTCCATTAATTAGTACGAACCATTGTGTGTAACTCGATTTTTTAAAATAATAAGCTTTACGGAGGTCGGTTTGTAAATACAGGAGTTCATACGTCAGGCGTTCGTAACCCGGGGACCACCTGTACCTACAATCGCATTGCAGAACTGAAATCCATTCAGAATATGGACTCACAACTGACACTGCTGTGGCTGTTGTAACTGACAATGCATCAAACTTCTCAAAAGCATTTTGAGAGTTCAACATCACAGTCATTTCAGAGGACAGGATGAGACAGATGAGCAGGAACAGGATCTTTCATTTGTAATAATAGATCCAGAGAGAGAAGTGTCAAGTGTGTCCTATCACTCTTCCACCTTATGTCAGGTGTTCCACTCACGCTGAGTTTGGTTTCAACCACTGATGCCAAAAGGGCAATTAAAGAGCTTATGCACAAGATGGCCGCCGTGAAGCTTGCCCTGGTACTTGCTCTGCTGCTGTGTCTTGCACTTTTGTCTATGGTTTATGTCAGAAAAGCATCATGTTTGTGGAAATACAACTGTTAGGAGTTGCTGTACATCAAGAGGACTCCGCTTGGCAATTTGGGACTATCTGCCAACATTCCAGAGGATATACTAGTTGTAAACAATACTGGATTGTGACCCTGGGGAAATACACCTAGCACAAGGAGACGGAGAAAAGGGGTGCTCACCAGGTTCAGGAGACACCCCTATTGTGCCCCCTCCCCCCTTACTGGCACTGATCTTATCCAACGTGCGATCCCTCAAAAATAAAAAGGATGAACTGTTGTCTTTAATACAAACGGACAGAGGCTGCTCAGCCTTCTGCTTTACTGAGACATGGCTGGATCAATCAGTCACCGATCAAGCGGTAATATCCCCCCGGCTTCACTATCTTCAGAACCAACAGGTCAGTCAAACTGTATCACAAATCAAAAGGCGGGGGTATTTGTCTCATGGTCAATCGGCGCTTGTTTAACAACTCAACAATCCTTCATCGCTAATGCTCTTATGATCTTGAATTCATCAGTTTGAAATGCAGACCATATTACCTTCCGAGGGAATTTGCTTCAATTTTATCAGTTGGTGTTTACATTCCACCACAAGCTAATGCTAACACAGCCCTTAGTGAACTCTTGCAACATATTTCCTCTGTTGAAAACTCCAACCCTGACATGTCTGTCATCATGTTAGGTGTTTTCAACCATATGAGCCTGTCCCTCGAGCTCCTGAACTATCAGCAACAAGTCACTTGCCATAGCAGAGAAAACAAAACATTGGATAACTGCTATATCTCAATTTTGAATGCTTACCGTGCATTCCTAAGGGCTCCACTGGGGAAATCCGACCACGCTGTGTTATTCCTCATCCCAAAATACAGACAAACGCTTAAATCCATCTAGAAAACATCTAAATCTGTCAGGTCCTGGTCCATGGAAGCCATTGAAACGCTTCGAGGATGCTTTGAATGCACTAATTGGAATATATTTAGTGCAGCTTGCGACTCCCTCGAACTTACTGACACAGTGACATCATACATCAAGTTCTGTGAGAAAATGTGCATCCCTACCAAAACAGACATTGTATGGCAGTAAAAAACCCTGGTTCTCCAAAGAATTGCACCTCCTACACAAAGAAAAGAACTGGGCGTACAAAAACAGAAACAGATCAATAGAGAGTAGCCAAGTATAAGTTGCGTGCTGCAGTAAGACAAGCAAAGTCCAGCTACGCAACAAAATTGGAACAATTCTCTTCCAGTAACTCTAGCTCAATATAGGAAAAATCTTAAGGAAATTACAGATTACAAAAAATGCCCCTGCTCCCCTCCAGATAATGACTATAACCTCCCAGGTCAATTAAATAAGTTTTGTGCAAGGTTTGAAAAACTTATTCCACCAGCCATCCCCCCTACTCCCACTCCAATGCCACCCTTCTGCATCCAGGAGGATGAGGGGAGAGCTACATTCAAGAAGCTGAACATTAGGAAAACAGCAGGGCCAGACGGCATCAGCCCTGCTTTGTTGAGCCACTGTGCAGCACAATTGGCCCCAATATTTCCCACCATAATTTAACACCTCTCTAAGCAAATAGATAGTCCCACAGTTCTTCAAACTCTCTACCATCATTCCTTTGCCAAGTTCTCAAAGATCACCTGCCTCAATGACTTCAGGCCAGTTGCCCTAACATCTGTGGCCATGAGTATTTTAGCGTATCATTGTCATACTTGAAATCTTGAACCTCCCCAATGATGGACCCATATCAGTTTGCCTATAAAGCCAACCGATCTGTTAAGGATGCAGTTAGCGTAGCCCTTCACCATGCCCTGCAACACCTGGAATCACCAAACACGTACACACACATTCTGTTCATAGACTTAAATTCCGCCTTCAACTGCATCAACCTACTCAAACTCTTTACCATACTCTTGGATATGAACATTGACCCAGCCATATGCCACTGGATTTGGTGCTTCCTGTGGAACAGGCCACAGAGGGTGAAGGATAATAACCTAACCTCACACCTTCTTTCCCTCAGTACATGTGCTCCTCAGGGCTGTGTTCTCTCCCCCTAGCTCTTCTCAACTTTACACCACCAACTTTATATCCATGGACAGTTCTGTGAAAATAACAAAATACACAGGCCTCATCTCCCAACAATGATGAAGCCCAGTACTGCACTGAAGTAAACCAAGCTGTCAACTTGGTGTGCAAACAACGACCTTCTGCTTAATACTGGCAAAAGCCAAGAACTCATTGTTGACTTCCAATGCATGCTGAATCCCAAAATACCCATACAAATGAACGGAGACCCCACCACTATCACGGACTCTTTTAAATTTCTTGGAACATAACATCAGCAAGGACCTGAAGTGGAAAATCAACACTGAACACATCATTGCAAAAGCTCAACAATGACTTTACTTTCTTAGGCAGCTTAAAAAATACCAGATCAAACATCAACTGCTCGTTCTGTTTTACTCAACTATTGTCGAGTCCATCATAACATCTTCTATTACAATATTACAGTATGGTACGGCAGCACGTACAGTCAAACACGGAAAAAAACTGCATCAGATGTCAACAAGGCATCCACAATCATAGGCAACCCACTCCCCTCAGTTGAATCTCTACATACTCACCGGAGTGTAAAGCGAGCAAAGAAAATCATCTCCGACCCCTCACATCCTGCTCATCACCTCTTGCAGCTCCTTTCTTCAGGGAGGTGCTACACGTCACTATTCACTAAGACTAAACGCTTCACAAACAGTTTTTTTCCCTAGCTATCAGGACTTTGAATTCCTCCTTATAGTCCTCTCCTCACACACCACTGACATGCATACTACCATTCACCTAATTGTTATGCATATGTTTGTTTCTGCTATTGTGTGACTGTATTGTTCATGATAATATGTGGAGTGTCTGCTGTTGTCCATGGAGGTATTGTGCTGCAGAGTTTTAACATGCTGTACCGAAAAAAATTCCACCGACCTTGGTCGTGTGGCTAATAAAAAACAATTTTAAGACAAATCAACTCTCTCCAGGCTTAATCATTCATCCATGGCAGTGTTCAGCCCTATGGAATGCTTCTGGCAGACCAAAATATGCATAAATGTTCAATGATTTGATGAGCAACCAGCAGCTGAAGACACCCTGCATTTGTAGGTGGAATTCTCTTTATGACTGTTTGAGTCAGCTGACATTTCTTCAGGAGAAGCTTCCTGAGATCATGCCTGCCTTGCAACTCCCACCATTCAGAGAGGGTAGAACTTGATTTCCTTGAGGAATACCGCAGAGTCCTCGAGCCCATTGCCATTGCGTTGACCGCCTTCAAGGTCAGACCTCATGCTACTATGGTGAGCTCAAACCTACCCTCTTTGCTGTTCAGGCTAAACTACATGACCTGCAAGCTTCAAACCTGCGGTACTACTCACATATCTTGCAAGCCGCCATAGCTGGCTTTGAGAGAAGGTTAAGTAGCTTCTTACAGCTGAAGATGATGTCAATGAAGCTATCCTGGCTACAGCAAACCCACCCGTTTTTCAAGATGAGGTGGTTGCCTCCCAAACTAGCTGCAGAGAGGAAGAGGATACATCACCTGTTTGGCCTTGTGTCAGAAAGTGAGACTGCCTCATCAAACACCGCTGAAGAGAATGAAGATGATTTCTCCATCTTCTCTGACCAGGGTTCGGGTAAACTGCTCTCACTTCAGTGTCTTAAGGTTAAACTGCAATTTCATGAATTGATCATCAAAAATGAATATTCATCAATTAGAAAATAAATGAGTAGCTATTTCTATGTCATATTGTTAAATATTTTTGTGATATTAAAAATCCTTTAATTTAATGTAAATTCATAAAAAACCTTGTTTCCCTGATTGCCTCTACTGTTTCCAATCCCAACAACAGGAGCTGAGAGCCAGTTGGGCAGAGAGATGTTGCCCAGCTGGGGCAAAGCAGAGCTGGAGACCCTACACTTTCTGGATGACCCCAGAAATGACTTCTCCTTGCTGGACTGGACTGGCCCTTCGACTTGTTTTACCCTGTCGGGTTTTGTTTGTGCTGTTTGTTTTGTGCTGCGGTAGTGCATTATAGATAGGGTGTTAGTGCACCATGCTTGTTGACATATTTGGTTCTTATTTCTATTTCTTATTTTATTGTTTATTTCTATTTATGTCTGTTTTTCTTGTTTCTATTTGTTTCTGTTTTTCTTGTTTCTTATTTGTTTCTATTTTCTTGTTATCTTGTATCTCGTTGATTTTTAATTTTTTTTTACTAGAGTGTGGGTGTCTGTAATAGAACCAAATTTCCCCTCGGGGATGATTAAAGTATTCCGATTCTGATTGATATCCACTTATCAAGCTACTCTTTGAGATTCAACACCACTTTGTCATCATCGGCACCAGTTGAGCGTCTCTTCTCCTTTATAGGCATGGTTTACCAGCGTCACAGGAGGCGAGTAACAGCAGAACTGATGGAGAAATTAGTTGTACTGAAAAACAACTAAAACGGAAATGGAAGGACTGCAGTGTTGGGGGGGGGGTACACAAAAGAGTAAACTCTTCTTTTTTATTTTGCTTTAAGGTTGTTGGCATTGGGGCAAAGGGGTGGTGCTTCTTTTTCTCTTCTACTATTTTGCACTGTATCATACTCTGCTGTAATGGCCCTGTTATGTGTCTTTTGCAGTTATTCGGTTGGTTGCTTTCAAAGTTGGAGATCTCAGAAATGTACTTACTCCACTGCACTTCTATTTATCGCTCTTGAAAAAGGCATCTGCTAAATGCCCAGTCTTATTGTCTTCTGAAAGAACCAGTGCATCACTGTGGCCTAACTGTTCACTTCCCCCAGTTGCTTTTCAACTGGCTGTTCACTGTCAATCAGTCAATGGTTGCTTTGACTGACAGAAATCACCCCGCATGCACCCCTGGATTCACAGCCTCCCACCTCCAAGACATCCTGATTGGCCACTTCAAATCTATGATGTGGGGAAATTAGCAGAGCTCAACTTTTCAATGTAGGGGGGGTTAAAGGTCAGACCCATATTGAGGCTGCTAAATGCCTAAAATAGGATATCGGATTGTATAGAATGTATTTTTGTATTTTCAAATTACTTGTATTTTAATTAAATACATTTTCTCATACCTGTCTGTGAATGTTCTCATTCATCCAGGTCATGGTTATCCAAAGGAGTTGAATCAAGTGCAACTGGACTTGGTATATATCCGTGAAGACGTTTCGCCTCTCATCCAAGAGCCTTCCTCAGTTCGTGCCTTTCTGACTAGACCAAGCTAGTCTGACTGGCTGGTGATGAGACTCAGAATTTATCCTCTAGGAGTCGTTGTCAGAGCTATAGATGTCCACACTCTGACAAAGACTGGTTCATCCCAAAGACCGTGTACCACACACCCAGAAAAGCAATCTGGTGTATGCCGTACAATGCAATGAGGATTGCACTGACCTATACATAGGAGAAACTAAACAACCACTACACAAACGGATGGCCCAACACAGAAGGCCAAACTCCTCAGGACAAGACTCAGCAGTCTATCTACACCTAAAGGAGAAGACACACTCCTTCCAGGACAGCAACGTACACATTTTGGACAGGGAAGATAGATGGTTTGAAAGAGGGGTGAAGGAAGCTACCTATGTGAAACTGGAAAAACCATCCCTCAACAGAGGAGGAGGTCTGCGACACCACCTATCTCCCACTTACAATGCCGTCCTTTCATCTCTACCCAGGAGACTCAAGAAGCCTAGCCTCCAAGAACAACAGTCGGTCACTAACGGCTCCAACGACTCTCGTGACCACTGAATAATGAAGTCGAAACTAACACCCCCAACGACCGTCGCTGCTAAACAAATGCAAATCAATAGCCCCGATGGCGACGGGCGCGGCCAAACATTGGTACATAAAAGAGCCACTCATATCAATAGCTCTGACAACGACTCCTAGAGGATAAATTCTGAGTCTCGTCACCAGCCAGTCAGACTAGCTTGGTCTAGTCAGAAAGGCACGAACTGAGGAAGCCTCTTGGATGAGAGGCGAAACGTCTTCACGGATATATACCAAGTCCAGTTGCACTTGATTCAACTCCTTTGGATTTTCTCATACCAGTATTTTGTATTTTATTTTGATACATTTGATGAGAAAGTATTTGTAATTTATACCAAGACACTTTTTGATGTATTTGTGCCCATTTTGCGATTCTGTTCACCAATCCAATGAATGACTCGATGTCAGATAGTTTAAATATTAGTTTTACTCCACTGTCACATTAAGAACTTGGGGAGATGTATAGCTTCTTGTTCTCTCCTGAACCAAAAGGTCCAGAAGTATTTGTATGTGGTATTGGTTAATCCAGACAACAACAACAAAAGTTTTCCTAATATCAGCCTAATTTATGCCCCTAGGTTGGACTTTGCATCTTCACTAGACATGGGATGTGCCAAGCCACCTTACATGGCCATGACATCAGCTGCACAAGGGAAGCGTAAATTAAACTGGTAAGGTCGTCCCTCGTCAAGGTGCCCAGTTTCCATATGTTCTTTTTGAAATGACAAACGGGGCAAATTACTCATATACTACATCTGGTAAACCAGGACTGGAGCTGAATCGATATCCAAAATTTCGTCAGTCTGTTTGGTTTCTTGTTTTAGATGAATTAATTCTAGAAAGTGTATAACTCTGAATGAAATATATTGTCCTCTGTCTCCCTCACGCAGCATCCAAGACGAAGAAAGACAGGCCGTGTCAGTACCCAAGCGCAGAAGGCAAGATCTCCCAGTGCCCAGGAAGCCCCTGAGGGTGCATCGTTCTACCGGTAAGTATCAACCCCAAAAAAATATTATTGGAGAATACATCGACACCAGCGTTGCCCACAGGATTTCTTGGCTGGAGGGAGCAAGGAGACTGTGGTCAGATGGCGCTGTGTTTAACCTGCACCAGAATAATACAGAACAGCCTTGCAGTGAAGTCCACTCGTTTGTTCTACAGGAAATGATCCGTACAGAAACGTTTTCTTGCCTTTAGTTACTTACGTTGCTTGTTGTTTCTTGTGTTGCCTACACAAAATGTTATTTTGCTATTGCAAAGAAGTTCTGTTACTTGACGTGCTAGTATTAACGCGCGGCTCCGGTCAGGGCTGTGGTCCTTGGGCCCACAGGAAGCAGCAGATCAAGTTCCCTCAGCCGACCCAACGCTAGCTCTACCACCCAGACTGTTTTGATGATCGTGCAACGTTAACTGTTTTCTTACAACATGGGTCTTATTTTTGTGGTTTTTGCCGTTGTGCACATCTGATATGATGTCATTTTACTCACCGGCTCCACTGTTGAACTTTTTGCTACGGGGCCGCCGCTGGAAGCAAGTCAGCAAGTCAGTCAGCAAGTCCCGTTCGACCCACTAATCTAAACCGCACATTTGGAAGTGAACATTATGTGCGAATCGGAACTTACTAGCTGAAATGTCAGATATTGCCAGTGGTCTATCGCACTGCTGATCAACTTCCTGGTTCAGCTTGCAGGAAGTAGCAGCCTGTACTTACCGTAGGTAGTAGTACCCATCCATAAACTAGCCGGCCAGCATAATAGACAAGTCACAGATACCAGTAGTGAAAAAGGCAGATCTAAGGCTCGTGTTCAGTTGACCCGTAAGACGCCAGTGTAAAGCGGTGTCTCCTGGTGGTCCAGTGTCTTAAATCTCGACAGCGTGGCTGGTGATTGTAAAGACATCACATCTGATGTGCACAACGGCAAAAACTAAGACCGGGCTGTAAAATATTGGGTTTGTTTTAGTGGTAAGACAATGACAGGCCTGTTCTTAGTGGCTTCTGGCTTTTCCGTCCTC
Source organism: Lampris incognitus (assembly GCF_029633865.1). NCBI lineage: Eukaryota > Metazoa > Chordata > Actinopteri > Lampriformes > Lampridae > Lampris > Lampris incognitus. Next base: position 8,926,488 of record NC_079214.1, on the reverse strand, counting down.
AGGATCAGAGGAGAACAAGGCCCGGAGAGTTCCGAGGACCATGTCGGAGAGTGGTTTAAGCCTCTTTGGACCTCAAAAGTCTTACTCCGTCTTCCTCAAAAACTCCCAGCACTTGAGGCAAGGGGCCAAAAGGAGGATGTGAAGCATCATCGTCCGGCCGACTGCTGATCGACGTCCGTTTCTGACGTTTTCACCATGCGCTCTTTTTTTCCTTTCCTAACCTTAAAGACCGTTATAAAGACCAGTTTACATTTACAAATATAAAGAAAGTCTGGCATGATGTCATGTGTTCATTCTTACTTCGAAATTGTTGCTTCAAACAAAAGCAGTTTTGTGAATTTTTGGATGGTGTCCACAGATCTGCATGTGGGCGCGTGTCCAGGGTCACATGACGTCAGGTGGAGGTTTCGGTGTGGAGAACTAACACTACTCCCCCGAGCTGTTTAGTTTTTCTAATTTAAACGTGTATTTGGGAGGGGACCATATACATTAATCAACATTTGAAACAAATGTAAACGTACCCGAGTTCGCCGGCAGGCTAGTTTCCATTGGCAGGCCCTTTGCCTACTGTTGTTAGGCATCCTAGGAAGATGAAATAGTACACAAAAAAGGTATGATGTCCTTTTGAACGTATGATGTAGCAATTTTATGTCCTAGCTTTATTTTCATGTATAGATTACTTTTTGTTGTAAATAAATAAAGTCTGTTCATAATTCTAGTTTATTTATTGATATAGCGCCTTTTAAAACAAATGTACAAAGTGCCACACAAGACACGGGTACACCCGGCGACCAGACACAGCAGTTGTTTACAGAAAAGTAAAAATTACAACCCCGTTACAGGGAAGGCGAGTCTGTAAAGGTGGTTTTTGAGAAGGTTTTTTTAAAAGCTGTACAGACTCAGCTGGTCTAACGGGGGGGACTGTTCCAGAAGGACGGGGCCCTTGTGGCAAAAACACAGTAACCCTTGGATTTGCAGAAGGAGCGGGGTACAGAAAAGAGACCCTGGTTAGAAGATCTAAGCGGCCTCCAGGACGTCCGGGTGGCGTGGCGGTCTATTCCGTTGCCTCCGGATTGGTGGGGCGTCCTTGCAGACACAATTGGCCGTGTCTGCAGGTGGGAAGCTGGATGTGGGTATGTGTCCTGGTCACTGCACTAGCGCCTCCTCTGGTCGGTTGGGGCACCTGTTCGGGGCGGGGGGGACTGGGGGGAATAGTGTGATCCTCTCACGCGCTACATCCCCCTGGTGAAACTCCTCACTGTCAGGTGAAAAGAAGCGGCTGGTGACTCCACATGTATTGGAGGAGGCATGTGGTAGTCTGCAGCCCTCCCCGGATCGAGAGAGGGGGTGGAGCAGCGACCGGGACGGCTCAGAAGAGTGGAGTAATTGGCTGGATACGATTGGGGGGGGGAATCCATTCCTTTTCCAAACCATCCATCCATCCATTATCCAAGCTGCTTATCCCAATCAGGGTCGCGGGATGCTGGAGCCTATCCCAGCAGTCAGGGCGGAAGGCGGGGAAACACCGTGGACAGGTCGCCAGGCCATCACAGGGCCAACACATTAACACCTAGAGACAATTAAGAAGTCCAGTTCACCTGACCTACATGTCTTTGGACTGTGGGAGGAAACCTGAGCACCTTTGTATAGGAGCAGTGGGCAGCTGCAGTGCTCGGGGACCGCCTCCAGTTCTTCTTTCCATTGCCTTGCTCAGGGGCACAGACAGCAGTATTAACCCTAACATGCATGTCTTTTCGATGGTGGGAGGAAACCGGAGCACCCGGAGGCAACCCACGCAGACACGGGGAGAACATGCAAACTCCACACAGAAAGGACCCGGGACGACCTGGGGTTCGAAGCCAGGACCTTCTTGCTGTGAGGCAACAGTGCTAACCACTGGGCCACCGTGCCACCGGTGGAACTGTACACCGGTGGTCTGGCTGTAGTCCTGTCCCCTCCCTAGATCTCTGGATCGGTTTTAATGGTTGTAGATAATATAGGTTGTCAAGGTTTTAGGCAACTTCATACCTCTTGGTTAAAACTCGGGACAACCTGAACCTCGCATTTCATTAATATGTTATGGGATATGACAAAATCAAGGCTAAAGAAAACCAGAGGCCTCACGTATCACTCGTTACTATGGGAAAATTTGTTCTTACACACCCCATGGGATTGTTTACCCCCTGAAGTTTGTCTCAGAGACCAGTGTAGAACCTGAGTAACCCCTGAATTCAGACACCGACTAGCCAACACCGACGTCTTTGCAGGGCCTGGGTGGCTGCTCTGTGCAAGAGGTAGACAATAGATGTCAGGAGGAAGGAACTACAAACAACCGTCACGCTTTGCCCTGCCTGTCAGACAAGCTTGAGGGCTAACAAATTCCATGGGTGTGCAAGAACACATTTGCCCATAGTAACGACTGATACAGGAGGCCCCTGGACCCTAGAATTTATAACCTCCTCATTGGTAAGTTTTAAAGTGATGCATGTGGAAGCTGCTGCAGACGTGGGGGGGGGTCCTACTGGTGCTTTTTTATTTATTTAATATATAGTATACTGAGCAAATGTGGAGGACGGCTTGAAACCAGGTTTTGCTAAAATTGTATGCTTAAAAATAAATGTCAGATAATAAGCTCGTAGAGCGGGGGTGGGGGCGGGGGTGGGTGGATCTCTGCGCTCCGTCTGGAGAGAACTGGAGTTGTCACTTTGAATTCAGCCTTGCAACTTTCGGCGGCGGAGCGTCGCTCGGTGTGATCTTTATTTTTAGCTCAGCAGCTCAACGCATACATCAGCACCGTGTACTGCGCAAGCACCGACACCCTCTCCTGCTCCCATTCACAAGAATCTCTTCATTGTGGGCGCGGGGGCGCGCGCTCGCGCCCGCGCGCCTGGGTGGAGGGGGGGGAGGCAGGTCTTAGCTTAAAGTTTATTAACTTTCTCTCAGCCAATCGGCTCCTTCGTGCGTTTTTTCCCGCTGACCAATGGGGCGGGCGGAGAGGCTGGAGGCGGATGTTGCTTAGCAACTGCAGGTAGAATCTCACATCATGTCGGACCCATTGTTTCATCGCGCCTCCCCGACGCCGTTACATGTTGTGGTGTTGTGATTTGTCGGGTTAAAATACCTCCGCGCAAGTGCGTCACCGAGTTGTGAACTCTATTTCTGTGCCGTTTAGCAAAGAGCGCGGCGAGCTGGTTTGCGTCCTCCCCCCCTCCCCCCCCTTTAAGGCAGCCGAAGTTGTGTCGCCTTAACAACAACCTGACACGCACACACACACACACGGGTGGGACACTGTGTTGCTGCTGATTGAGGGGTTAATAAATAACGTCAGCATCGTGCAGAATGAGGACATATATAGAGACACAGAGATATAGATACAGATATAGATACAGATAGGACAGACAAGGTCCAGTCCAATAGAAGGTCTGCCACGTCATTGTGTGTTTGTGTCCCCGTCCCTCCAGCATTTGCGTGTGTGTTTACTGCAACTTCCCAGTTACTTTCCGCGGACAGCGTCGACGTCATCCCCGCCCCTCCCGCGTGCTTCTCGGCGCGCGGGTTCGAGAGCGCTCGAGCCGCGCCTGCTCGGGGGTTCCAGCGAGTTCGAGAGTGGGTTCGCTTTTTGCGGCGGCGGCCCGCCCGGGGGCGAGAGGCAGGCGCAGACCCCCCACGCAGACGGGAGCGTATGTAGCCCCGCCCACCTGGCCGGCTCGCGCGGCGGCGGCGGCGGCGGCGCGTCACAGCGCCTATCCGCTATCTTAAAGGGACATCTCGTTTTAATACAACGCATCCATCCGGGTCCGCTGCCAGCGCCGGCTGTCTGTTTACCGGCAGTGACGTCACCAACTCTTTTCTTTTTTTTTTTGTTGCCTCGTTTTGTTTTTGTTTTTTTCCGCTTGTGTCGGTCTCAAAGTAGCCGATTACAGCGAAGCGGCGGGCAGGAGGCTGCGGGGGGAGCGTGTCACGCTGCTCCGGTACCGGTCCAAGTGTGTGTGTCAGTGACCCGTAATGTCCCCGCTTTAACGCCGCGTTGAGGAGTTTCATCAATAAATTCATGTGTCGACTGATTGATTGTAAGACTGTAACCATGGCGCTCTTAGCTGGGCCCGCGCAAAGTGACACAATGTAGCGGCCCTCTTGGTTCTGGAAGCACCGGGACAAAGGTCTGTATAAGGTCTGCTGTTCTGAGACCTACTTTTGTGTTGTTGTTGTTGTTGTTGTTGTATATGGACCCACCTACGTGTCTGAATAAAGTCAGATGTGAATAAACGCAGGTGTGTTCTGGTGTTTCTGGAGAAGCACCTTTACCTGCTGAACTGTCCATCCTGGTTATGGGACGTCCGGTATTTTGAGTGTGACTGCCAAGGGTCCGGGAATGTGGCAGGCAGGCAGGCAACCTGCTGAAATTAGAAAGAAAAAAAAAGAAAGAGTTTGAAATAATTGAAGATTAAAATATACCAAAACATGGTGACTTAACAGTTTTCGCCGGAGTGCAGCGCTGCGCGTTAATATTTCATGAGAAGGGATAGTTCGACTAACGAAAGCAGAGATGATGCCGTGTTTAGAAGGACGAAAGTGGGCTCCTTGTTAAAACGGATCTGTGACTCCTTTTTAATAGGGTTCGAGTAGTGTGTGTGTGTGTGGGTTGGTGAGAGAGATTACGTGAATTTTACTTTATTGTCCTATCACACTTTACAAAGATAAGTGTGGGGAAGAGAATCATAATCCTCTTGTATGCTTTCACTTTTAATAAAAAGACACGCGGGTGGAGGGGTTGGGGGGGGGGTCCTTGTACTATCCAGGTGTTCCTGTAGCACTCACGACACATTCGACAGTCTATCTTTTATTTCTTATTTTATTTTCTAAGTATGGTTTTGTAAAGCAGGAGCGTGAAGAGTCGCCGTCCTGCGACGTTCGATGCAAATATTTAAATGGGGGGTTTATGGAAATTCCCCTGGGAGGCTCTCGGGATTTGACATGTAAAGCAGGGCTCAGGAGGATGGTTGTTTAGGCCGCCTCCTCTGCGTTCTTAAACATGCAACTCTGGGGAGGCAAACGGCACAGCGCCGCGAGAGGAGTTAGCCTGCTCGTGGAGACGCGCTGCGGTCCAGAAGGCGGGTTCCTGCTCCGCCCGTGTCTGCAGAATAAGGTACACTATGCACGTCAAGAGGCCCGAACCGGCAGCGAGGTGGCTCCGGCTAGAGGCGGGGCTTAACCTGAGCACGCCCGGATTCTTCTCTCTGTGCAGAACAACGTGCTCCAGACTTCTTCTGGAGGCACCTTTCCCCCAACGTTTAGGGTTCGAGGCCTCTTTACCCTCCTTTATAACCTGCTGCTGTTTGTATCTTCTGACAATTAAAAGCTCCCCAAATCATCAAGGTCCTCAAGCCAGCCCGGTTAGGAAATAAACAACTTGATGCTCTACGACACAGCAAGAAGGTCCCGGGTTCGAGCCCCGGGGTAGTCCAACCTTGGGGGTCGCCCCGGGTCGTCCTCTGTGTGGAGTTTGCATGTTCTCCCCGTGTCTGCGTGGGTTTCCTCCCACAGGCCAAACACATGCAGGTCAGGGGAGTCGGCCGTACTAAATTGTCCCTAGGTGTGTGTGTGTGTGGGTGGGGGTGTGGGGCTGTGTGATAGACTGGAGGACTGTCCAGGGTGTCTCCCCGCCTGCCGTCCAACCGTCCAATGACTGCTGGGATAGGCTCCAGCATCACTGCGATGCCGAGAGCAGGATAGGCGGTTCAGATAATGGATGGGTGGATGGATGGATGGATGGGTGGATGGATGGGTGGGTGGATGGAGGGTGGGTGGGTGGGTGGATGCTCTACAACTTTTGACCTTTTTTTTGTCTTTTGCCACAATGCAAAACTGAAGCTCTTCATTTCTGTCATGTAAGTGATGTCATGCCAGTGCCACGTCAGGAATCAGGAGCACTTTATGTGTCATTTCATGTACTTCCGTACATGAAATGACACAAAATATCGTTTCCCCAGCCCACAGCAGTGCAACACAAAGACAAAAACACACATCCAAAAACCACAAGAACTTCAGGAACACACATACTAACACATGTAGCCAAGCTAACACATGTATCCAAACTAACACATGTATCCAAACTAACACATATATCCAAACTAACACATATATCCAAACTAACACATGTATCCAAACTAACACATATATCCAAACTAACACATATATCCAAACTAACACATATATCCAAACTAACACAAGTATCCAAACTAACACATATATCCAAACTAACACATATATCCAAACTAACACATGTATCCAAACTAACACATATATCCAAACTAACACATATATCCAAACTAACACATATATCCAAACTAACACATATATCCAAACTAACACATATATCCAAACTAACACATATATCCAAACTAACACATATATCCAAACTAACACAAGTATCCAAACTAACACAAGTATCCAAACTAACACAAGTATCCAAACTAACACATGTATCCAAACTAACACAAGTATCCAAACTAACACATATATCCAAACTAACACATATATCCAAACTAACACAAGTATCCAAACTAACACATATATCCAAACTAACACATATATCCAAACTAACACATGTATCCAAACTAACACATATGTCCAAACTAACACATATATCCAAACTAACACATGTATCCAAACTAACACATGTATCCAAACTAACACATGTATCCAAACTAACACATATATCCAAACTAACACATATATCCAAACTAACACATGTATCCAAACTAACACATATATCCAAACTAACACATGTATCCAAACTAACACATATATCCAAACTAACACATGTATCCAAACTAACACATATATCCAAACTAACACATGTATCCAAACTAACACATGTATCCAAACTAACACATGTATCCAAACTAACACATATATCCAAACTAACACATGTATCCAAACTAACACATGTATCCAAACTAACACATATGTCCAAACTAACACATATATCCAAACTAACACATATATCCAAACTAACACATGTATCCAAACTAACACATGTATCCAAACTAACACATGTATCCAAACTAACACATATGTCCAAACTAACACATATATCCAAACTAACACATATATCCAAACTAACACATATATCCAAACTAACACATATATCCAAACTAACACATGTATCCAAACTAACACATGTATCCAAACTAACACATATATCCAAACTAACACATATATCCAAACTAACACATGTATCCAAACTAACACATGTATCCAAACTAACACATGTATCCAAACTAACACATGTATCCAAACTAACACATATGTCCAAACTAACACATATATCCAAACTAACACATATATCCAAACTAACACATATATCCAAACTAACACATGTATCCAAACTAACACATATATCCAAACTAACACATATATCCAAACTAACACATATATCCAAACTAACACATATATCCAAACTAACACAAGTATCCAAACTAACACATATATCCTAACTAACACAGATATCCTAACTAACACATATATCCAAACTAACACATGTATCCAAACTAACACAAGTATCCAAACTAACACAAGTATCCAAACTAACACATATATCCAAACTAACACAAGTATCCAAACTAACACATGTATCCAAACTAACACATATATCCAAACTAACACATATATCCAAACTAACACATTAGCCAAACTAACACATGTATCCAAACTAACACATATATCTAAACTAACACATGTATCCAAACTAACACATATATCTAAACTAACACATATATCCAAACTAACACATGTATCCAAACTAACACATTAGCCAAACTAACACATGTATCCAAACTAACACATATAGCTAAACTAACACATATATCTAAACTAACACATGTATCCAAACTAACACATATATCTAAACTAACACATATATCCAAACTAACACATGTATCCAAACTAACACATATATCTAAACTAACACATATATCCAAACTAACACATAGATCCAAACTAACACATATATCCAAACTAACACATGTATCCAAACTAACACATGTATCCAAACTAACACATGTATCCAAACTAACACATATAGCTAAACTAACACATATATCTAAACTAACACATGTATCCAAACTAACACATATATCCAAACTAACACATATATCCAAACTAACACAGATATCCAAACTAACACATATATCCAAACTAACACATATATCCAAACTAACACATGTATCCAAACTAACACATGTATCCAAACTAACACATGTATCCAAACTAACACATGTATCCAAACTAACACATATATCCAAACTAACACATGTATCCAAACTAACACATGTATCCAAACTAACACATGTATCCAAACTAACACATGTATCCAAACTAACACATATATCCAAACTAACACATATATCCAAACTAACACATATATCCAAACTAACACATATATCCAAACTAACACATATATCCAAACTAACACATGTATCCAAACTAACACATAGATCCAAACTAACACATATATCCAAACTAACACATGTATCCAAACTAACACATATATCCAAACTAACACATGTATCCAAACTAACACATATATCCAAACTAACACAGATATCCTAACTAACACATATATCCAAACTAACACATGTATCCAAACTAACACAAGTATCCAAACTAACACAAGTATCCAAACTAACACATATATCCAAACTAACACAAGTATCCAAACTAACACATGTATCCAAACTAACACATTAGCCAAACTAACACATATATCCAAACTAACACATATATCCAAACTAACACATTAGCCAAACTAACACATGTATCCAAACTAACACATATATCTAAACTAACACATGTATCCAAACTAACACATATATCTAAACTAACACATATATCCAAACTAACACATGTATCCAAACTAACACATTAGCCAAACTAACACATGTATCCAAACTAACACATATAGCTAAACTAACACATATATCTAAACTAACACATGTATCCAAACTAACACATATATCTAAACTAACACATATATCCAAACTAACACATGTATCCAAACTAACACATATATCTAAACTAACACATATATCCAAACTAACACATGTATCCAAACTAACACATGTATCCAAACTAACACATGTATCCAAACTAACACATATATCCAAACTAACACATGTATCCAAACTAACACATGTATCCAAACTAACACATGTATCCAAACTAACACATATAGCTAAACTAACACATATATCTAAACTAACACATGTATCCAAACTAACACATATATCCAAACTAACACATATATCCAAACTAACACATGTATCCAAACTAACACATATATCCTAACTAACACATGTATCCAAACTAACACATGTATCCAAACTAACACATATATCCAAACTAACACATGTATCCAAACTAACACATGTATCCAAACTAACACATGTATCCAAACTAACACATGTATCCAAACTAACACATATATCCAAACTAACACATATATCCAAACTAACACATATATCCAAACTAACACATATATCCAAACTAACACATATACCCAAACTAACACATATATCCAAACTAACACATATACCCAAACTAACACATGTATCCAAACTAACACATATATCCAAACTAACACATATACCCAAACTAACACATATATCCAAACTAACACATATACCCAAACTAACACATATATCCAAACTAACACATATATCCAAACTAACACATATATCCAAACTAACACATATATCCAAACTAACACATATACCCAAACTAACACATATATCCAAACTAACACAGATATCCAAACTAACACAGATATCCAAACTAACACATATATCCAAACTAACACATGTATCCAAACTAACACATGTATCCAAACTAACACATATATCCAAACTAACACATGTATCCAAACTAACACATATATCCAAACTAACACATGTATCCAAACTAACACATGTATCCAAACTAACACATGTATCCAAACTAACACATGTATCCAAACTAACACATGTATCCAAACTAACACATGTATCCAAACTAACACATTAGCCAAACTAACACATTAGCCAAACTAACACATGTATCCAAACTAACACATATATCCAAACTAACACATGTATCCAAACTAACACATATGTCCAAACTAACACATATATCCAAACTAACACATGTATCCAAACTAACACATATGTCCAAACTAACACATGTATCCAAACTAACACATGTATCCAAACTAACACATGTATCCAAACTAACACATATATCCAAACTAACACATATATCCAAACTAACACATATATCCAAACTAACACATATATCCAAACTAACACATGTATCCAAACTAACACATATGTCCAAACTAACACATATATCCAAACTAACACATGTATCCAAACTAACACATATATCCAAACTAACACATATATCCAAACTAACACATATATCCAAACTAACACATGTATCCAAACTAACACATATATCCAAACTAACACATATATCCAAACTAACACATATATCCAAACTAACACATATATCCAAACTAACACATATATCCAAACTAACACATGTATCCAAACTAACACATATATCCAAACTAACACATATATCCAAACTAACACATATATCCAAACTAACACATATATCCAAACTAACACATATATCCAAACTAACACATGTGTCCAAACTAACACATATGTCCAAACTAACACATATATCCAAACTAACACATATATCCAAACTAACACATATATCCAAACTAACACATATATCCAAACTAACACATATATCCAAACTAACACATATATCCAAACTAACACATGTATCCAAACTAACACAAGTATCCAAACTAACACATGTATCCAAACTAACACAAGTATCCAAACTAACACATATATCCAAACTAACACATATATCCAAACTAACACAAGTATCCAAACTAACACATATATCCAAACTAACACATATATCCAAACTAACACATGTATCCAAACTAACACATATGTCCAAACTAACACATATATCCAAACTAACACATGTATCCAAACTAACACATATATCCAAACTAACACATGTATCCAAACTAACACATATATCCAAACTAACACATGTATCCAAACTAACACATGTATCCAAACTAACACATGTATCCAAACTAACACATATATCCAAACTAACACATGTATCCAAACTAACACATGTATCCAAACTAACACATATGTCCAAACTAACACATATATCCAAACTAACACATATATCCAAACTAACACATGTATCCAAACTAACACATGTATCCAAACTAACACATGTATCCAAACTAACACATATGTCCAAACTAACACATATATCCAAACTAACACATATATCCAAACTAACACATATATCCAAACTAACACATATATCCAAACTAACACATGTATCCAAACTAACACATGTATCCAAACTAACACATATATCCAAACTAACACATATATCCAAACTAACACATGTATCCAAACTAACACATGTATCCAAACTAACACATGTATCCAAACTAACACATGTATCCAAACTAACACATATGTCCAAACTAACACATATATCCAAACTAACACATATATCCAAACTAACACATATATCCAAACTAACACATGTATCCAAACTAACACATATATCCAAACTAACACATATATCCAAACTAACACATATATCCAAACTAACACATATATCCAAGCTAACACAAGTATCCAAACTAACACATATATCCTAACTAACACAGATATCCAAACTAACACATGTATCCAAACTAACACAAGTATCCAAACTAACACAAGTATCCAAACTAACACATATATCCAAACTAACACAAGTATCCAAACTAACACATGTATCCAAACTAACACATATATCCAAACTAACACATATATCCAAACTAACACATTAGCCAAACTAACACATGTATCCAAACTAACACATATATCTAAACTAACACATGTATCCAAACTAACACATATATCTAAACTAACACATATATCCAAACTAACACATGTATCCAAACTAACACATTAGCCAAACTAACACATGTATCCAAACTAACACATATAGCTAAACTAACACATATATCTAAACTAACACATGTATCCAAACTAACACATATATCTAAACTAACACATATATCCAAACTAACACATGTATCCAAACTAACACATATATCTAAACTAACACATATATCCAAACTAACACATAGATCCAAACTAACACATATATCCAAACTAACACATGTATCCAAACTAACACATGTATCCAAACTAACACATGTATCCAAACTAACACATATAGCTAAACTAACACATATATCTAAACTAACACATGTATCCAAACTAACACATATATCCAAACTAACACATATATCCAAACTAACACATGTATCCAAACTAACACATATATCCTAACTAACACATGTATCCAAACTAACACATGTATCCAAACTAACACATGTATCCAAACTAACACATATATCCAAACTAACACATGTATCCAAACTAACACATGTATCCAAACTAACACATGTATCCAAACTAACACATATATCCAAACTAACACATATATCCAAACTAACACATATATCCAAACTAACACATATACCCAAACTAACACATATATCCAAACTAACACATATATCCAAACTAACACATATACCCAAACTAACACATGTATCCAAACTAACACATATATCCAAACTAACACATATACCCAAACTAACACATATATCCAAACTAACACATATACCCAAACTAACACATATATCCAAACTAACACATATATCCAAACTAACACATATATCCAAACTAACACATATACCCAAACTAACACATATATCCAAACTAACACATATATCCAAACTAACACAGATATCCAAACTAACACATATATCCAAACTAACACATATATCCAAACTAACACATGTATCCAAACTAACACATGTATCCAAACTAACACATGTATCCAAACTAACACATGTATCCAAACTAACACATATATCCAAACTAACACATGTATCCAAACTAACACATGTATCCAAACTAACACATGTATCCAAACTAACACATGTATCCAAACTAACACATGTATCCAAACTAACACATATATCCAAACTAACACATATATCCAAACTAACACATATATCCAAACTAACACATATATCCAAACTAACACATATATCCAAACTAACACATGTATCCAAACTAACACATAGATCCAAACTAACACATATATCCAAACTAACACATATATCCAAACTAACACATGTATCCAAACTAACACATATATCCAAACTAACACATGTATCCAAACTAACACATATATCCAAACTAACACAGATATCCTAACTAACACATATATCCAAACTAACACATGTATCCAAACTAACACAAGTATCCAAACTAACACAAGTATCCAAACTAACACATATATCCAAACTAACACAAGTATCCAAACTAACACATGTATCCAAACTAACACATTAGCCAAACTAACACATATATCCAAACTAACACATATATCCAAACTAACACATTAGCCAAACTAACACATGTATCCAAACTAACACATATATCTAAACTAACACATGTATCCAAACTAACACATATATCTAAACTAACACATATATCCAAACTAACACATGTATCCAAACTAACACATTAGCCAAACTAACACATGTATCCAAACTAACACATATAGCTAAACTAACACATATATCTAAACTAACACATGTATCCAAACTAACACATATATCTAAACTAACACATATATCCAAACTAACACATGTATCCAAACTAACACATATATCTAAACTAACACATATATCCAAACTAACACATAGATCCAAACTAACACATATATCCACACTAACACATGTATCCAAACTAACACATGTATCCAAACTAACACATGTATCCAAACTAACACATATAGCTAAACTAACACATATATCTAAACTAACACATGTATCCAAACTAACACATATATCCAAACTAACACATATATCCAAACTAACACATGTATCCAAACTAACACATATATCCTAACTAACACATGTATCCAAACTAACACATGTATCCAAACTAACACATGTATCCAAACTAACACATATATCCAAACTAACACATGTATCCAAACTAACACATGTATCCAAACTAACACATGTATCCAAACTAACACATATATCCAAACTAACACATATATCCAAACTAACACATATATCCAAACTAACACATATATCCAAACTAACACATATACCCAAACTAACACATATATCCAAACTAACACATATACCCAAACTAACACATGTATCCAAACTAACACATATATCCAAACTAACACATATACCCAAACTAACACATATATCCAAACTAACACATATACCCAAACTAACACATATATCCAAACTAACACATATATCCAAACTAACACATATATCCAAACTAACACATATATCCAAACTAACACATATACCCAAACTAACACATATATCCAAACTAACACAGATATCCAAACTAACACATATATCCAAACTAACACATATATCCAAACTAACACATGTATCCAAACTAACACATGTATCCAAACTAACACATATATCCAAACTAACACATGTATCCAAACTAACACATATATCCAAACTAACACATGTATCCAAACTAACACATATATCCAAACTAACACATGTATCCAAACTAACACATATATCCAAACTAACACATATATCCAAACTAACACATGTATCCAAACTAACACATGTATCCAAACTAACACATGTATCCAAACTAACACATATATCCAAACTAACACATATATCCAAACTAACACATTAGCCAAACTAACACATGTATCCAAACTAACACATGTATCCAAACTAACACATATATCCAAACTAACACATGTATCCAAACTAACACATATATCCAAACTAACACATGTATCCAAACTAACACATATATCCAAGCTAACACATATATCCAAACTAACACATGTATCCAAACTAACACATATATCCAAACTAACACATATATCCAAACTAACACATTAGCCAAACTAACACATATATCCAAACTAACACATTAGCCAAACTAACACATATATCCAAACTAACACATTAGCCAAACTAACACATATATCCAAACTAACACATGTTTCCAAACTAACACATATATCCAAGCTAACACATATATCCAAACTAACACATGTATCCAAACTAACACATATATCCAAACTAACACATATATCCAAACTAACACATTAGCCAAACTAACACATATATCCAAACTAACACATGTATCCAAACTAACACATATATCCAAACTAACACATATATCCAAACTAACACATATATCCAAACTAACACAAGTATCCAAACTAACACATATATCCAAACTAACACATATATCCAAACTAACACATATATCCAAACTAACACATGTATCCAAACTAACACATATATCCAAACTAACACATATATCCAAACTAACACATGTATCCAAACTAACACGTGTATCCAAACTAACACATATATCCAAACTAACACATATATCCAAACTAACACATATATCCAAACTAACACATGTATCCAAACTAACACATATATCCAAACTAACACATGTATCCAAACTAACACATATATCCAAACTAACACATGTATCCAAACTAACACATATATCCAAACTAACACATGTATCCAAACTAACACACATATCCAAACTAACACATATATCCAAACTAACACAGATATCCAAACTAACACATGTAGCCAAACTAACACATATATCCAAACTAACACATGTATCCAAACTAACACATATATCCAAACTAACACAGATATCCAAACTAACACATGTAGCCAAACTAACACATATATCCAAACTAACACATGTATCCAAACTAACACAGATATCCAAACTAACACATGTATCCAAACTAAACAAAAATAAATAAATCACTGTCCAGGAGAACCAGCGCCAGCCAGGATGACTGTCAGAACCGCCGGTCTGCGTGGGCTAGCAGTTAGCTTAGCCTGCCCCGCTTCCGCATCCTGTCAGACCGCCCCCCCTGGTGCTTCCTCCTCGGGCGCGGCTCCAGGCAGGGGCCGTGGTCCCTGGGCCCGCCCGCCGGGCGCAGCAGGCCGGGCTCCCTCGGCCGATCCAACGCCAGCTCTCCCGGCCAGACACCCTGATGTGATGGCTTACGTGGCAGTTGCACAGCTCGGTGGATGACACGGAGAAGACGCCCCCTCCAGGGCCTGAGAGGTGTGTGAGGCAGACGTAAAAAGAATGAGAAAGCAGAAAATGCCGAACCAATTTTAAGCCGCTCCCGTTTGTGTCCGCACACAAGAAAGTGGCGAGGGCGACACCCTGAAGCGCTGGCTGCTGTGACTTGGTTTTGGGAACGCAGATTCTGACTGACGATCAGCTGTGGGGGGGGGGGGGGGGGGGAGGAAACTCTAGAGGAGACGACAACCACACCTTACCTCCCTTATTGCTCATCCCACAATATAATACATCCGCGTGTTTAGATGGTGTCGCCGTCAATCTAATACATGCTCACATACCTAAATCTATCCAGACAAACAGACAATTAGATAGCTACACACACACACACACACACACACACACACACACACACACACAGATATACATATAGAAAAATTTATGTAAGGTCACGTGTTGGATTACCCCCCACCCCATCCTACACATCCACACAGATGCTTTTTGCATATTGTCCAAGATACAGTTCGTATAGCCTACGTATATCTCGTTTATGTCTACGGAGACAGACGGACCGATAAACAGAGAGTTTTGTGGTTGCAGAAACCGCATCACGGAAACCGGCAGAACGGGTTCTCCGGTGCGCTGTGCGAGCGGCCGGGCCGTGTGCAGCGGCCACGGCGGGAGGACAGGTCAGATTTACAAACGGTCAGCTTTGCCGGCTAACGTGTGAAATAATGTGACAGAAGATCGGTACGGCCGTGATGGCTCAGCACTGTTCCCTGCCCCTCTCCTCTGCACCGCCGCGCGGCCCAGGAACCTCGCCAGAGCGCCGCTCCGACGTACGGAGCCGGTGGATGACTCATCCAGCGGGGGCGAGCCGCACCGAGCAGGTCGCCCTGCAAACACACACACACACTTCACGCCCAGCGAGGCCTCAACTCGACTCCCCTCCTGGCTCAGATGATACGGTGCTTTCTGCCACATCTGGGCCAGCCGGTACACTATTGTATACCAAAATGTCTGTGTGTTCATAATAATTATGAGCATTATTGTTGATATAATAACAATGATAATACACGTTATATGGCGGTTTCTTCGATAGCGTGCACAAAGTGCCTCGCAGAGTGAAAGAAGACCAGGTAGACGGAAGAACAATGGCCTCATTACAACAGGCTGTTTATGCACAGAACAGGTGTGTTAATCAGGTCATTCTACAGTTTGGATCGTTGCCCATTTTGTTACACGGAACATGGCAACAGTCACAACTGTGGCTATTTCGAAGCCTCGCGAACGGGCTCTCGGATGTATTTGTCAGTTCCGACGCTGAAACGAAGCGAACCGTACCGCGTCGGGCCTTTCACGTCCGCATGGCCGTTGCCTCGTTTTGGACCCACTTTGGACCCGAGTCACCTTTTCAAGTGTATAATCCACATTGTGTCTTTAAGCATGCTCAATCATCCGGCTAAGAAAATCCCAGAGAGTTGAGTCAGTTCATCCGGACGTACTAAGTGGCCTCTTCGGTCTCAACCGACTGCAGGTGTCCCCACCCTTATAAACAACACAGTGGCACCAGAGCCCTAGGGAAGAGAGAGTTGCCTCAATGAGGGGGGGCAGAACGCGAGAGGGTCACGTGGTTCACGTAGCCGCCGAATAGTTCCAAACCAAGCTTGGCGGGTCATTTAAATGAACCGCTTAGCCGCGACTTCTGGTAACCACTAACCCATATTTTCAGATTGTTACATTTATATATAGATATAGATACATTCCAACGTGACACATGTAACCGGTTATTTTCTTGCCCTGTGCGGGATTCGATCCGGGTGTACTGCACCACAAGGCGACGTCACTAACCGCTCGGCTAAAGGGTCAGACCCGTTAGCTAGGGGCTAACGTGTCTTATTAGTAGTTTACAGTCGTCACCCTCCCCGGAAGCGCGCCTTCGCGCTTGTTCTTCCCGCGCTCCGAAGAGACTTCTGAGGATCTGCACACTTCCGGATCTCACCGCTGCAACCGGTTATTTTCTTGCCCGGTGCGGGATTCGATACGCGGTGTACTGCACCACAAGGCGACGCCGCTAACCGCTCGGCTAAAGGGTCAGACCCGTTAGCTAGGGGCTAACGTGTCTTATTAGTAGTTTACACACATACTCTATGCGCACTGTTCGGAACTATCCGGGGCTCCCCATGATCCGCCATTGCTGTTAAATAATTGGCCCATTGACGTCTACGGAGCTGACGTAACTCCCTTTCTAGGGCTCTGGGTGGCATAATGACTGAAACCAACGATCGGTTTCTTATGCAAATTACCGCGACCATTAACTAGAGTACTAACGGCCATGCGCACTACTCACAGAGGGATTTGGGAACGGCTGCACTGCAAAATGGCGAGAGACGCCCTCTTAAGGCCGAGACAGGTCCGGCGTTGGCGCTGGTAGGACGCCTGTCGGCGGGGCTCGTCGGCCACAGCGATCGCTCCGATTGGCTGCTCAGCTTAGCGAATCGGTGCACGAGAAGAGAAACGGAAGTTGCGAAAGCGAGCGAACGACGAAGTCAAGAGGCCGCGCGCAGATCTCGGCTCTTCTCTTTTTTTTCGACTTCGCGTCGCACCTGAACATTTCAAGAAGCTAATGGTCTTCGCAGCGACATGGCAGTCTGGCAGTCTGGCAGGAAGAAACACCGTGTGTGCTGAGCGACAGCTGAGTGGAAACGGTAAGCAAACGCTGCTTTGTTTTACGGTTCGTATAGCCGCGGTCCTGGGTCTTCCGGTTTCAAATTTCGAATGACGAACACAGACTACCGCCACCTGCTGGTCTGGAGAGGTATTTCCTCTCACGCAGGCGCAGAACGTATAGGCTAGTTGGCCGCCGCTAGTTCTCTGGTGTCGGGTTGGTGTGTCTGGGGACTTAGGCCCCGCCCCCCTCGCTTCAGGGAGGGGAAGGCCAACAGCTGCCAGAGCGTAAACCAGCGGCGGTTCCGTATGTGGCGGGAGCGTCAGAAGAGCGGAGACGCGTATCTTCCAAACACCGCGTCCCGGTTGCTGGAAACTGGTCCAACCCGAGGATCGGGTTCCCGGCACAAGCAGAGCCAAATACCCCACTCTTCCAGCCGTCCCAGTCGCTGCTCCACCCCCCTCTGCCGAGCCGGGGAGGGCTGCAGACTACCACATGCCCTCCTCCCAAACACGTGGAGTCGCCAGCCGCTTCTTTTCACCTGACAGTGAGGAGTTTCACCAGGGGGGCGTAGCGCGTGGGAGGATCACGCTATTCTCCCCTCAGTTCCCCCTCCCCCCCTGAACAGGCGCCCCGACCGACCAGAGGAGGCGCTGGTGCAGCGACCAAGAGACATACGCACATCCGGCTTCCCACCCGCAGACACGGCCAACTGTGTCTGCAGGGATGCCCGACCAAGCCGGAGGTAACACGGGGATTCGAACTGGCGATCCCTGTGTTGGTAGGCAACGGAATAGACCGCTACGCCACCCAGACGCCCCTTCGAGCAATATTATGCTGTTAAGTGCCAGGAGGATTGCCCTGACTTGTACATTGGCGCTGGCCAAGAGGAAGGGCGAACACGTCGGGCCAGGACTCCACAGTCTCCACCATCTACAGGCCAGTGGCCACTCTTTCAAGGATGAGGATGTGCTCCTCCTTGATAGGGAGGAACGCTGGTTTGAATGGGGAGTCAAAGAGGCCATCTGTGTGAAGAGGGAACGACCCTCTCTGAACTGAGTCGGGGGGGGGGCTAAGAGTACATCTGTCGCCATCTTACAATGCTGGGATTGCAAACATTCCCCAATCCTCTGTGACTAGTGCACATGGCCACTGAAACTCTAGTTAATGGTCATGGCAATTTGCCTATGAAACCAGTCGTTGTTTTCGGTTGTTGTGCCACTGTATTGTTTATAAGGGTGGGGACACCTGCAGTCAGTTGAGACTGAAGAGGTCACTCAGATGACGATGAAACGTTTCTGTCAATAAACGTTGTGCCCCGATGAACTGATTCAACTTTCTGTGATATATAATCAATATGTTTGTGGCACCAGTCTTTCATTGAGGGCCTTGCAACTGCCCAAGCCGTACTACTGGAAAACTGATTTGTTCTATGCATGTGCCATTGTTTCACTACACATGTGCCATGTTGTTCTACGGATGTGCCATGTTGTTCTACGGATGTGCCATGTTGTTCTACGGATGTGCCATGTTGTTCTACGGATGTGCCATGTCTCGCTACACATGTGCCATGTTTCGCTACACATGTGCCATGTTTCTCTACACATGGGCCATTTTTGTTATTGTAGGCTCGCACAGGCATAAGGTAAGCGTGGTTGAGGTTAGGGTTAGGTTGAGGTTGATGTTAGAACAAATCGGGTTTCTGGTACGGATCGGACAGCGACAGGCCTTTCTGCCAAACGTGCTGGGTCCTTCAGGCACATCATGGACATCAATATTGCTCGACTGAGCATCTTTTCACACATTAATTGAAAAATCACTTTGCTTTTGAAATATCAAATTATCCATCCATTATCCCAACCACTTGTCCCGCTCTCAGAATCGTATTTGAATATCCACCAAAATGTTGAAATTCAAATGTAGAAGGGGCAAAAGACACTGGGGGGGGCAGGGACGGGCCATCGATGGACATTTGGGAGGATTTTGCTCGCCGGTCTGTCACATCTAATTTTACACAGCGAGCCTCTTCAAGCCTCAATAGTGTCTTCATCTTTTGTCTTTCTTTTGGCACATGCCCCCCCCCCACCCCATGTAGAGTGGAAATGTTCCTCTAATACTAAATTTTTTAATCTCTGGGCGTAGCTGCACTAGCTCCTGATTCCTGAGCACTTCTTCTCTCCTTTCTCACCGGTAGCATGTTGTGCAGTTCGTTTGCATCGAGGTCTTGCTCAACTCCTCCACACCCCAGCTAAAAGACCTGGTGACATGGCACCAAAGAAAGGAACAGAGCTTTGTGGTGGAGTCGGGGGGAGGATCCAATCATTTCGATGCAAGTTGCGAGGCTTTTTGTCAGATATTATATTTTTGAACAAAAAACCAAAAACATTTATTTCTAGAAACTTCCCTCAGCGAAACATCTACGGGTGAACTCAAACCGAGGCCTTGCTGCTCACAGTCACGTCTTCATGTTGGCCACGCGTGGCTGGCCTCGGTCACACGGTGCTTTTTTGGCTAGCGCATGTTGGAAGTTTTTGTCTTGGTTAATATAGTCACCCTTCTCGTTTCAAGATTCGGCTAAACTGGAACTATTTTTAACTCCACACGTCATGCCGTGACTGGACATAGTTCGGCTTCATGTCCCGGATGCTGCTGCTTCCGGAGTGTTCCTCGGTAGATCGTTCGATAGATCTATCTAGGGCAGCCGACGTAGCCTTTACCTACACTGATGCGGTCGTTTGAACAATACGGTCAGTTATCGGGATACAAGATCAGCGTCGATAAAACCCAGTCACCTCCGCATAACTATAGCCCACCAGGAGGCAAAGTAGATACCCTTTGACATGGCAGACACGGTCTTTCATATATTTGGGCATCAACATGCCAGAAGATCTGGCAAAACTATCAGAATACAATTACTTGCCTATAATTAAAAAAATTTAAGGAAGACATAACAAGATGGAGCCTACTTCCTTTCCTTAGTCTCAGCTCAAGGACCAACTCCATTAAAATGAAGATATAGCCCAGACTATTATATCTCTTTCAGACCCTACAATAGAGATGAACCAAAACCAACTCAACGACTGGGACACAATGTTGTCAAGGTACGTATGGCAAGGTAGAAGACCTAGGGTTGGTCTCAAAACCTTGCAGTTGGCCAAAGAAAAGGGGGCATGAGGCCTACCTTCTGTTAGAGATTATTGTTTTGCGGCACAGATGAGGACTATGATATGCTGGTGCAACCCATCGTGTGATGTTCAATGGACAAACACCGAAGAGGGGGGGATGCCTTCCATCCCCGTACAGGCAGTCTTAGCTGATAACAACCTACAACGTTACATCAATACTGTGATAACTCCTGGCTGAAATGCACTCCCAAAACATGGAAAACTATGATAAAAGAATGGCCTGGCGGCCTGTCCAGGGTGTCTCCCCGCCTGCCGCCCGGTGACTGCTGGGATGGGCTCCAGCATCCCCGCGACCCTGAGAGCAGGATAAGCAGTTCGGATAATGGATGGATGGATGGATGGATGGATGGGAGATGTAATTCTTCAATTGTGTGCATGTGACTCAGATTTTACACCAAATAAGCTAGATACTAAGTTTAAGGACTGGACAGCTAAAGGAACAACAGCTCTATGCAATATAATGAAAGGAACACTGCTCAGTTTTGAAATGCTTAAAAAGAAACACTTATTAGAAAAACAGGACTTTCATCGGTATCTGCAGATGCGACGTTATGTTACTAGGAAGATGAAAAATGTAACCGAGGCAAGCGCTCGCTCGTCTGATTCAACCGTTTAGAAAAGCATATAATTCAGATACTGACAGTAGGATCATTTCATGCATATATATATATATATATATATATATATATATATATATATATATATATATATATATATATATATATATATATATATAAGGGTGTGTTAAATCTTAAAACACATTCGACCTTATACATAAAATCAACATGGGAGAAGGAAGGAGGGACAGTTGTATCTGAGGGGGAATGGACGACAATATGGCGGTACCTGTGGAAGTGTACTGATTCGCAGAAATGGAGGGAGTGTGGCTGGAAAAACCAGATACACCAACCTGTTTCTCAGAGAAAAGACCTTATAGACGAATTCCTTGTCGACCACTGAGGGTGCGCTGTACACCGGGTTGATTTGAGCAGTATCACATATTATACTTGAATTACTGAGAAGTAAGAACTTGATATTGCTTTTCATTTGACATTAGTGTTTTTCCGGCCGCATAACAAACTTTCTCTTCGCTAGTTTTAGCTACATTATGTGGAGGTCAGGCTGGCGCATATATATATATATGTATGTATGATCTCACTAAAAAGATCATGAAAACCTTCTTGTACATTGCAGCATTTTATTTTTATTTTCTATTATTTTTTCACTTAGACAGATGTAGTTCCCCAATGATAAAAGACAATGTCCAGCTTATATCTGCAAGTTAGTGAGACGTTTGCGGTGAAAGGCAAGTGACCCTGGCGATGGGTCACTGCATTCACTTTGGAATCTCTGAAGGTAACATGGAAGAAGATTGGATGTGCCTTAACATTTTTGGTCAAATGAAAAAAAAAATTTCAATTTAATGTCCAGGCAAAAAAAACCAAACCAATTCTTTTCCACACACATTATAAGACATTAGGAATTAGGACCACTGTTAAAACTATCGTTTCCCACAGCCCACAGCAGTGCAACACAACACAAAAACACACATCCAAAAACTACAAGAACTCATATATCTAAACTAAAAAATTTGTAGATGAATAAATACAATCACTGTCAAAGGGAGCGAACGCCAGCCAGGATGACTGCCGGCACTGCCGGACTGCATGGGCTAGCAGTTAGCTTAGCCTGGCCTGCTTCCATATCCTGTTAGACCGCCCCCGGTGTTTTCTTCTCGGGCACAGATCCAGGCAGGGGCCGTGGCCCTTGGGCCCACCGGATGCAGCAGCCCAGGCTCTCCCAGCCAGACACCCTCGACACACCTCCCCGCGCTCCACACGACGACGCAAAAAACACCACAGTCAACGCCAGGTGAGGCCGCCGCCAGACCGCCCTCACTGTTATCGGAACTGCCGATCTGCGAGCAGTTAGCTTAGCCTGCCCCGCTTCCCCGTCCCGTCAGACCGCCCTCGGTGTTACCTCCTCGGTCGCAGCTCCAGGCAGGGCCGTGGTCCCCGGGCCCACAGGACGCGGCAGGCCAAGCTCTCCCAGCCGATCCAGCACCAGCCCCCCCAGCCATCAAACGATGACAAAACTTAAACGCAGACGTGAACAAAGACACTGCGTGGACGGTACTGGGTGAGACCGCCGCAAATGTGACTTTGTGCCGCCATCTTCCCACACCGGAAGCGGAAGTATATATAAGACATGTCCAAGGAACTCTAGTCACACGTGACAAGAACATGACGTTAATGTGTTGAGCTGGCAAAATTGTAGAGAACAATAACAGAGGATTGTTAGGATGACGATGTTGATGATGAAGTATTCGTTAGGCAGTCTGTTCTATTCAAGTATTGCAAGATATTGTGTATTAGCTATATTCAGCCGAGAAGTGACGGTGAACACGCCATTACATTTCACGTGTCACGTCTCTTTCTTCTCTCAACTAACAATCTTCCATAAACCTTCCAGAACAAATAATATAAATTTTCTCTTGTGCACAGCATCCACACATCACGGGGGGTACACGTATCATGAGCCTCATCACAAACGTTCCAGATAAGTGACACGATCGCACATCCGCACACATCCCACATTTCAGTACCGCGTATTTTTAGACTGTATTTGGAAGTTCGTATCAGAAGTTTGCACGGAGCACATCTGATACTGACAATTTGCTGCTGACATATCGAGTTACACTGCAATAAAAATAAATGGAGGAAAATAACACGCCACAGCAGCAGGACACAGTGCAGCTGGGATGAAACAGACAGCAGGGAAGCGACAGAAAACATCAGGCTGGGTAAATTATGCACTAAACAGTCACAAATTACCCATAAGTACAGCGACACTGACTTAACCCATCCCATGCATCGTTTCCTTCAGGATGTGAGATGTTTGTGCAGCGAGATGGTGCAAATTCCCCAACGGATGATGATTCGGATGATGAGCGCGAGTCAGGGGGCAGCATATGGCAGCATACGTGATTTTTGGGGAGTGGGGCTAGCCCTGGACAGACAACAGCTTTTGTAGCCTCATGATTTGGACAGACCCTGCTGACGGATTTATATCTCGGGTGGACGGAAGAGACGCAGATGACAGATGTTTAAAGAATCGGAAGACCAGAAAGGACACGGCTTCCCCGAGGCGGCGGTGAAATATGTCCGGCCTGTCTGACCACAGTGTGTTAAAGACTCTCTACTTAAACCCGAAAGAACCTGAGACTCATTTTTTGGGGCATTACGCCTGGGGGCTGCAACTGTTATCTGGCTACATCGAGTTTACTTTGTTTAAGGGAAGAAAGAATAGAGGAGCGTATGGGGGGAGGGGTGTAACGAGAGTCTTTAGCAGGAGGGTGAAAGGGGCTGAAAGGATTTTGATCCAGCGATATTATATATCTGTCCTGGTCAGAGCAGACAAAAGCACACAACAAACCACCAAAGAGCAAAGCTTGTCATCTGAATAGCACGTCTTCTTTGCAGTGTAGTACATCCAAAGGCTTTGTGTCCCTGAATTTGGCTGGTAGAATGCACAAAGGAGGCAGTTTGTTCGCCCCTGACAAGTGTGCTTTTATTTGCGGCGGCCCTTTGATGTATAGAAAAACTGGGGCTGGGATAGCCCTCACAGACAAACGCAGGAGAAATCCCACTCCTTCATATTATCCTTAACAATTCCCTTACCATTCACCGCGGAGCTTTTAATCTCTGTAAGGCCTTCACTTTAGACTCTCTGCCTCCTGTCTGTCTCTCCGCTGTAATGGGGAATCTCATCCGACTTCGTCGTAGCACCTTTTTTTCTTTTTTTTTCTTTTTCCTGGCTTCAGCAGGGGTCATGTTAATGGGTCTTTACCCATTATGTTAATTAATGTTTCTCATTTCCACGGAAATGAGAAACAGACTTTGAGATACATATCCAAAAAAAACAGGGTCTTTGTTCGAGTGTCAGTTCGTCGACCTCGAGCTCCAGCTGACTTACTCAGTTAAAAAGGGAAGGCTATACCTATTATCATTCCCGGTGCTGTCGATGCGGAGAGCAAGGATTCGGTTGGACTGCAAACGCTCTGTGTTGTCTCATGACAGGAGAGGCTTTTAATAAACTTTGTCTTGATTAAAAGCTTAATCCCGGGTGGATCATCGGCGTACAGTAGCTGTAGTCGAGTCGTACAAGCGCTGCATTTCCGCTGGCCTCCCAGTCCTGTCCAGATTCACGACTCCTCTCTCACACCTCCCTCGGCTTCTTCTCCAGTGAGGTAGAGTCAGCCGTGCATGGTGAGCTGTGTACTAAGACAGTGGTATTCAAACTGTGGGTCCCAGCCCTCAAGTGGGTCGCAGGCCAGGCAGAGGGGCCTGGTGGGTCACAGGATGTCCACAATACACTTTGTTCGGAGACAAAGAAGAAGACAAAAAGTATGCGACCCGCGACGCCTTTCCGCACAAAGAAAACAGTGTGTGTGTCTGCGGAGCCCTACCTGTCTTGGTTTTCATGCCTCTCCTAGCTTAGTTTTCAGTGTCTTGCTGAAGCTACGGTGATGTTTAATGTCTGGTTTATTTAGTAGGCCGTGACTTAAGCCTGCAAAGTGCAAAACTGCATTGTTGAATATGTATAGAGGATTGTTAATTATCTTGCTTTTTGACAGATAATGAGAAATTACTGCTAATTTTACCCCAAAAAATATTCAGTGGGTCGCATGGCACCAAACAACTCCACAGATACTTTCCATGCCGTGACTCCACAGGTGGGCATGAAAAAAGCTTGGGGACCCTTGTACACAGATAATGACAGATTTTAACTTATCAACCAAGACAAAATTATTACAAATACCCTCTTGGGCTGCAGAAGTTCTCCACACTGCGCGATTTATCATCTCTGAGAAACAAAACGGACTTAACTGAACTCTTTTGCTGGCCATGACGGTGCTGTTTGCTCTACCTGAGTAGGATCTTTCTCAATAACTGGACAATCTGAGAGGAGTCCACGATTTAACCAACAACTTGTGATCACTAATGGCGAGGACGAAGCTGTTCTCTGTTGGAAAACCCTCTTTTTGAAGCGGTAGCGCAGGCTGTTAGCTCTCTCTCTATACTTTGGGATTGTTTGGCCTCTACACGGTCATCTACTGATACAAATACATCCCACAGCAATATTAATATCAATCTAAAAGACCCTTAGCTGTGAGGCGCCTCATGAAGCTGGCTTCTAACTCACTCGCTCATAAACTTACCTAAGGTCTCATGCTCGGCTGTGCCATATGTGCAGATTCGGAGAGCGGGGTTGCGACCCTGAAGAAAATGAGTGCATTTAAAAATGTATGCGGTTCTAAGGCATTACAGTGTTTGTGATTTTTGTTATTCACATAATCCTCACTGAAAAATTGACTAACTCTGTTTTTTCTGCACCCCCACCCCCATTCTCTCTTAGCCTCTCCCTTGCATTCTAACACTTGTTATACCATGGCAACCGAGAATACTGGTCTATGATTGGGTGGAGGGTGTGCGTTAAGACCGTATAATACACACATAGTTAGGCTCAATTTTGATCGCTGTTCTTAATTCTTACACTTGACACCACGTCTCTATGTAACCATAGCAACATGCCAATTCAGTAGCAAGCGCAGTGAACATTCAAAGTTAGCGTGGAGGCTAACTTTTGCTTCATAGCCTTTTAATTCTGAGTCCAAAACATTCAGCAAAATAAAAAATTAAAAAAGTGAATGCTTTTATTTTAATTCTTTGGTAAGTAACCATGGTATAAGCGGGATAATCGACTCCAAAGTGTCCATTAAATGCTAGGCAAGGTAAATTTATTTATATAGCACATTTCAGGAACAAGTTAAACCCCACAAGGATTAATAAAAGTAGTAAAAAAAGTTAATTCAAAGTGCTTTACATAAAACATAAAAGGCATTAAGAGAAGCAACACAGGGCAATAAATAGACATCTAAAAACAAATAAAAAGAGAGTAAAGTTTACAGTGCGGCGTAAAAAGAAAATAAAAAGCTTCAAGTTTTGTTTAATAAAAGGCAGCGGCAAAGAGGAAAGTCTTCAGTCTTGATTTAACAGAACTGAGAACTGCAGCAGACCTTCAGTTTTCCGGGAGGTTTTTCCAGATATGTGGTGCATAAAAACTGAAAGCTGCCTCTACGTGTTTAGTTTTGACTCTGGGGACAGAAAGCAGACATGTCCCAGACCATCTGAGCGGTCTGGATGGTTCATAGTGTCAGAGTAGATCAGAAATGTATTTTGGCCCAAAACCATTCAGTGCTTTACAAACCAAGAGCAGAGTTTTAAAATAAATTCTTTGATGGACAGGAAGCCAATGTAGCGACCTCAGGACTGGAGAGATGTGATCCACTATTTTGGTCTTAGTAAGGAATCGAGCAGCAGCGTTCTGAATCAGCTGCGACAGTTTGGTTGATTTTTTAGAAAGACTTGCTAAGACACCGTTACAATAGTCGAATCAACTGAGGATAAACGCATGGAAAAGTTTTTCCAAATCCTGCTGAGACATAAATCCTTTAAAAAAAATTTTAGAAATATACTCTTCGGGTGATAGTAGGATGACTTTGTAATTGTCTTAATGTGGCTACCTACAGTCATGTCTGAGTCCATGACTGCACCAAGATTTCTGGCTTGGTTCGTGGTTTTTAACATTACCGACTGCAGCTGAGTGCTGACTTTTAATCATTCTTCCTTGGCTCTGAAGACAATTACTTCAGTTTTATCTTTGTTTAACTGAAGAAAATTCTGAGACATCTAATCACTGATTTGTTCAATGCACTTACTCAGTGCTTGTATGGGATTATATTCCCCTGGTGATATGATTATGTAAATCTGCGTGTTGTCTACATAATTATGGCAACATGTTTTGTCGTTTTCCATAATATGAACTAGTGGGAGCATACAGATGTTAAACAGAAGCAGCCCCAGAATGGAGCCTTGGGGAACTCCACAGGTCATTTTTGGACACTCAGATTTGTAATTACCTATAGACACAAAGTAGTCCCTGTCCTTTAAGTAGGATTCAAACCAGTTTATTGCTGTGCCAGAAAGTCCCACCCAGTTTTCCAAACGGTCTAGTAATATGTTGTAGTCAACTGTGTCAAATGCAGTACTGAGCTCCAATAACACCAGGACTGAGATTCTGCCACTGTCTGTGTTTAAGCAGATGTCATTAAAGGACTTTAACACACTCCACGGAGGTAACCCCCCTCCGTTTTGTGTAAGATGGTTATTTGCTTCTACATTTGTCATGGATTAGCCCTTATGTTTTGTCCATGCAGTTTCATTCAGGTAGGATTTCACAGAAACGCTATCGCTACAGATATTCGTACTGTAAGAAGTAAGATGTACTCTATCACCTTTAACATGTTTCAACAAATCAATCTTTAGATAAAAGTTTTGAAGTGTTTCTGATGTGTCAACTTGCTTTTCTGGGTTGTTGGTTAGCTAAAAACATGATTCGGATGAGCTAACGTCAGCGCTGTTGAACCGCTGCTAAAGCATCTATTTTACAATGTTAATATTAAGCGTCCAGTCAGGATGTGACGTAAATAATAGGAAATGCTAGATACTCCGTTGAAAATGAGCAGTTAATACTAGACCTACTTCATATTACAAACTTAAGACAATGATCCTGTATTGTTCTATTCATAAAAAAGTCACACAACAGCCTCACATCTGTGACAATATGTCCTTGTTTCCTAAATGTGTGGCTCTAAATGACTTCTGTGCAGTACACCCTAATAAACTGGACCAAATTAGAGCTAGTAAACAGGGATCTCAGTTACTGAGCAAGCCTCAGATCGTCATACTCCAGCTGCAGGTCATTAAGATAGACATGAGTAAATGTACTTGTTGTTTCTCAGCGTTGTTTCCCCTGCTGAGATCGGCAGGAGAGCCAGGACAGCGAAAATAACCATTATACTCAAGTGCCCCCAAAGATGAGCAGTATTTATGTTACCTGTATTTAAATATAGGAAACTTCAATTACTTCTGAGTATTTTGAATTTGTATTTGACAAGGCTGGAAAAAAATGTTAATGTAATTTGTAAGAAGATACTTTAGAGAACAGTTATTTTGTATTTTTGAAATATTCAATATACTGTCACGGTGATTCACCAAAAAGTTAATATTACCGATTTAGTGCAAAGAGTTTTTAATGTAAATATGATGAAAATCGAAGCGTAGCAGGCTTAAGTGTATTCAGTCATTTGTAGGCCTACTCTGCTCTGTTGCGTTGGACGTGAGTGTGCTTTGCACCTTCTTTGAATTTTACCATTGTGTTTGTCAAGGATCTCAGATAAAACTCTGTTCCTGTACCACGGTGACGAGACCCAAGCGATATCGAGGAGCATCTTGTATCTTTTATGTATATCTGGTAGAGGTAGTATCTGACAGAGCACAGAAGCATTTTAATGCATGTTTGTGCAATTTGTGATAAATGAAAAGGTGTTGGAAGTTTTTGCCCAGACATGGTTTCACCCTGTCGTTCATAAAAAAGGACCAGTACACAGATCAGTCAGCCCCACACCGTCTGTGTGTGTGTGTGTGTGTGTGTGTGCGCATTATAGAAACATGAATGTTCTGTTATTTCAACAATTCTAAAGTGAAATGTCGATTAAAATGTATTCCCCTGCATTCAGAAAGTACGAAATGTATGTACTTTTTATATACATTTTCTGGCACCAGCATTTAATACTTTATTCTAATGCATTCATTTGAGAGATATTTTGTGTTTTGTAACAGGATACTTTGTTTTTTATTTTTTATGGGATTGTTTTTATTTATATATATATATATATATATATATATATATATATATATATATATATATATATATATATAATTATTATTATTATTTATGGGATTATGGGAAGGGCCATGTGTCGGCCCTGTGATGGCCTGGCGGCCTGTCCAGGGTGTCACCCCACCTGCCGCCCAGTAACTGCTGGGATGGGCTCCAGCATCCCGTGACCCCGATTGGGATGAGCGGCTTGGACAATGGATGGATGGATGGATTTTTTCTCCCCAGTTACACTTGACCAATTGCCCCACTCTCTGAGGGGTCTTGGTCGCTGCTCCACCCCCTCTGCCGAGCCGGGGAGGGCTGCAGACTACCACATGCCTCCTCCGATACATTTGGAGTCGCCAGCCGCTTCTTTTCACCTGACAGTGGGGAGTTTTGCCAGGGGGACGTAGTGCGTGGGAGGATCACGCTATCCCCCCCCCCCCAAACAGGTGCCCCGACCAACCAGAGGAGGTGCTAGTGCAGTGACCAGGACACATGACACATACCCAAATCCGGCTTCCCACCCGCAGAGATGGCCAATTGTGTCTGTAGGGACGCCCAACCAAGCCGGAGGTAACACGGGGATTCGAACCGGCGATCCCTGTGTTGGTAGGCAATGAAATAGACCGCTACGTTACCCAGACACCCATAACAGGATACTTTTTGCTGTATCTTTGCCCATCTCTGCGTGTGGCGCTATAGTATGTGATGTGTCGAAGGTCAGTCCGACACCAACATCGTCTAATATTTTGGAGGCCATCAAGGGATTTGCAGAGTTGTCATTAATGCAAAATTTCAGGTCACTACCACTGGCAAGCCAGTATGCCTCTGGCTAAGAAGCAAGATGCAAATACATCTATTCAAATAGGTACCACCCCATACAGGATCAAGCTTACACATATGTAAAAACACGAAATCACATCTCTGCCCTCGGCATTGCAAATCTGACATGGCGTCCATGTAATAACTCGGCTCTTAAGTTGCCTCAGTGAGACCCGCTTACTTTAAAATCACCATCAGTTTAAATCTGATTTGTCCGAGAGATCTCTTGAGCCCGTCCGGAAGCCTAAAATGTCTGCTACGTTACTTGCATTGTTTTCTAATTTGGCAGCCTCTCAGTCTTGTGGAACCCCCTTCACACATGGCCGGTGCTGAAGCTGCTGGGAGGCCAGCTGCATCCACCCCTCCAGGCTGCCTTTGAGCGGACAAACCTCGGTCAGGCTATGGAGACCAATGCCCGGGCCACTTATTTGCCCCACCTGAAACACCAGATTTTCCCCTTTAGGCTGTGGGTGAAAGGTTCTACGCGGTCACCTGGTGTTTCAAACTGGTTGCTCAGACATCCCTCAGCCGTTTTAGCAAAACCGTTAAAACTTTCCGGGGCTGCACTTGCAGTTATCACCGTACCTATTTACATCGCTGTTTTCATGCAGCGTCCACTGGAAAGCGAAAGAAGTGAAAGAGGAGGAGTGACTTTACAGCGAAGGTTGCGGAGCAGCTATGTGACGAGTGCGGCCCGTTCGCCTCCCCCCGCTTTGCCACCGAGGCATCCCAGCGTCTTCCTCGTGTCACTTTGCCTCGCGCCGTACGCAGGTTGTTGAGCGGTATAACAGCAGGCTAAGTTAGTATTGCGTTCGACGCCTAAAATGCTCTGAAATTTGTGCAAACGAAGGACCCGTCATCAGTCTAAAGCATGGTGGCAGTGGATTTACGGTCTTATCTCTGCTTAGCTGGTGAGGTGGACCCTCGGGCCAGCAAAGCGCCGAACCCACAACTCTCCGAAACCTCAACAGAAGTACTACGAAGCTGAATCTGGCGTGTGCGTACTAAACAACACGTACCGAATGACGCACATTGCCAAGAGGGCGACAACCGGAAGAGACTTTGCTTTTTATGGTGACTAATTTAATCACGGTGGCCCGGCGGTTCGCACTGTTACCTCACAGCAAGAAGGTCGTGGGTTCGAACCCCAGGCTGTCCCGGGTCCTTTCTGTGTGGAGTTTGCATGTTCACCCCGTGTGTGCGTGGAGGTTTCCTGCGGCTGCTCCGGTGTCCCTCCCACCATCAAAAAGCCACGCATGTTAGGGACACTCCTGCCTGTGCCCCTGAGCAAGGCAAAGGAAAGAAGAACTGGAGTTGGTCCCCGGGTGCTGCAGCTGCCCACTGCTCCTGTACAATAGGACGGGTTAAATGCAGAGAACACATTTGAGTGTAACCACACGACTGTACAACGACAAAATGAGGTGTCTTTCGTTATTCTGAGCTGCAAGGTAAAGACGTAACGCGGAGTTGTACGTGTTACTGGGCTTAGGCCCCGGACATGAAGTGCCGACCAACCCTTACAAGGAAGGACAGGTTAAGATAATCGCCTCCGAAGGAAACCTCACTCTTAAGATATGTTCGCTGATATTTCTTTCAGCCACGGGGTGTCGGGTCATCGACCCGTCTGAGAGTAAATAATGAAAAGGTTACTTTTACTTTCCCCTCATCCGTCACGCATCATCCGCCTCACAGCTCGCCTCCTAGTTAGATATCGCTTGACTGTATCAACTCAAAAAGTGGCAGTTTGGTGAAATGTATTTGGGATTAAGAAAGACAGGCTTGAGGGCGTCCGGGTAGCGTAGCTGTATAGTCCGTTGCCTACCAACACAGGGATCGCCGGTTCGAATCCCCGTGTTACCTCCGGCTCGGTCGGGCGTCCCTACAGACACAATCGGCCGTGTCTGCGGGTGGGAAGCCGGATGCGGGTATGTGTCCTGGTCGCTGCACTAGCGCCTCCCCTGGTTGGTCGGGGTGCCTGTTCGGTGGGGAGGGGGGAAATAGCGTGGTCCTCCCCCAGGTGAAACTCCTCACTGTCAGGTGAAAAGAAGCGGCTGGTGACTCCACATGTATGGGAGGAGGCACGTGGTAGTCTGCAGCCCTCCCCCCGGATCGGCAGAGGGGGTGGAGCAGCAACCGGGACAGCTCGGAAGAGAGGGGTAAGTGGACAAGTACAACTGGGGAGAAACAAAAAGGGTGGGGGGGGGGGGAGTGAAATACATTTTGGACTAGGACAGTCCAAAGACATGCAGGTCAGGTGAATCGGCCATACTAAATCGCCCCCAAGTATGCATGTGTGTGTATGTGGGCCCTGTGTGACGGCCTGGCGGCCTGTCCAGGGTGTCTCCCCGCCCGCCCGCCGCCCAATGGCTGCCGGGATAGGCTCCAGCATCCCCGCGACCCTGACAGCAGGATAAGCGGGTCGGCTACTGGACGGATGGATATTTTGGATTAAAAAAAGACCGGCTTAGCAGAACTCTCCCAGCCACGCTAACGTTAGCACGCGTTGCCGGCGTGCAGGTGACCTGCGTCCTGCAGGAGCGCCCTCCAAGAACGTATGAGCTTCTGCTCTTTACACAGCACGCGAGTGTCGCCACTCGCATGCTGGTGGTGCACAGAAAAGGGCACGGAGTATTAAATGTACTCGCGCATAATAACAATCGGAGTGTCTCAGTTTCGTCTGTCCGCTTTGTGTTTGTGTCCCACAAGCCCGACTTCCTGTAGACAGCAGCACATTTCGCCAGCTGGGGAAGATGCGGCAGGATCTGACAGTAAGAGATAACCTGCCATCAGCCGCGCGGCTATTTTTAACAGCAGGTACTAGTAACGCATGACGTGGGGCTCCTCTTATCAATATTTATGGAACAAAGATTGAGACAGAACGACGATACGCGGTCCCCGCCGGGTCCAGCCTGTGTTAATAGTTGTCATTACGGCGAAGGAAGGAAAGTGCTGATTGACTTAAGATTTTTAGGCTGGCGCGCGCCACATTTTAGTAATGATGCCAGAGACCAGACGGGCCCAGATGTCATTAGTGCCGGTAAACTGATGACTTCAGAACGTGTTGCAGGTGCGACACAAACCGCCACCAATAATTGCAACTTTTAAAGTGCCTTAACAACATCTTTTTTTCTTTTCTGGCAACGTTTATATGTTAGATACCCCCAAAAAAGCTGGTTCATCTCACCTCTAAAACATTATTGTTTGCAGGAAAAGATGACGATGAAAGGTAGAGCAGAAATGAATGCTCAATTCCCCCAAGAGGGGCTAATAAAGTGTATCAAAATTTTAAAAAAGTGACCCTTTATTTTAGGGGGTCGGAGATCACCTAGTAATTTCCTAGTAATAAGGTGGCAATTATCACGTAATCTCTTAGAAATAATGTGGAAATTACCTTGTAATTTGGGTTTAGGGTTAGGGTTTAGGGTTAGGTTTAGGGTTTAGGGTTAGGGTTTAGGGTTTAGGGTTAGGGTTTAGGGTTAGCTGTAAAATTACCTGTAAAAACTACCACCTTGTTACTAGGGAATTACAAGGTAATTTCCGACCCCCTAAAATAATTACCAAAAAAAACAAACTTAGGTATAAGTAAATGGGAGATCCTGACAATATCAAAAACTTGGACTATCGACTTATGATTATTCTATGACATCATCACTTAATATTACGTGGCTTTGTCTTTTATTTCCTGCTATAGGATGAAATATTTAATTTGAACAGGTGTAGAAGTGATTTTTTTTGGGTATTACAATTACGTATAGTACTTGCCACGTATGTATGTATACGTACATATGTGTTATGGTTGTTGTAAATTGTATAGTTTCTGCTTGTGATTCATTTATATTTGCTAATTGAGGGTCTAAGGACAGGATGTTGTGTTGCTGTAAAGCCCCCTGAGGCAAAATTTGTAATTTGTGATATCGGGCTAAAATTGACTTAATTGTTTTGTGCAAATACTGTATATGTATTTTGTGGTTGTGTCTATTAGAAAATAACCCAATACTTTTTTCTGCAGGATGGGGGAGCATTTTCTCCTGTTTCAGACTTAATTTTTTGCCAAAAACAAAAAACAGTTCAATCAAGTATTAATCTCGGAAAAGAAATAAAGTCGAGGAAATGAGATCACGTCCACTGACGGTCTCACAAACCACAGAGCAGTACCAGTGAATAACACTGCATGTGTTTGTGCTACTATATTAATACTAAGAAAGGCCTCTTTCCTACTCAGTTACCACAGTGCAATAACAATACCCGATGCGAATTCATTAGTACCGATACCACTTAATTGTTACAATGTGATGAATATAGTGCCCGGTGACCGTCGATACTATCCTGATTTAAACGTCTCCTTCCACAGGCCTGAAAAGGGCTGGTGATGGTGCAGACTCGCGTCCATACACACTGCCATGCAACAACAGCCTGCTCGGCCCCGGATGCGGCCCATTCAAACACTTACACGTTTCCACGAGCACGCCCCGGAGAGGGTGAAGTATGTTGTGGGCCACGGAGCCAAATGCCACGCAGTCACACGCCACCCCGGGGACCAAGTGATCGATCCGTGACCTCGGGCTCGGCCATAAGATATTGTGGTGCAGAGTGCGGGGGAGGGCATGGACGGTGGAAGACGGGCAAGCATGAGTCAGTGACAAGAGTCTCTGCGAAAAGCTGTGGGAGCAGAGAAGGCATTCACAACATCACAAGTGGAAGGAGCAAGTCAAGTTACCGCGTCACGAGGCTAAAAGAACAGGGAGTGGGATGGCGGTAGGAGACTGATGGATGATGGGGAAACATGCATTCTTAATGCGGCTGCCGCCTCAACTCGTGAAAGGAGGGCAACTGTTGATCGGGCCGTCAAATGATGCTGAGTAATAACGGTTCATCTGCAGTGTGATGTCAACGACAAGCCGGCCCATGTCATCTCTCTCTGGCTCTCTCTCCCCGTCTCCCCCTCTCTCTATATCTATCTATCAATCGATCCATCTCTCTTTACATCACACCCTCTTATTGAGTAGCCTGTGATATTTCCCTGCTTTGAGAGCCTACATCTGAGAAGGAAATGAAACCTAAGCAGAACAGTAGTGTTTATATACGTTATGTATATATTACAATGTGTGTGTGTGTGTGTGATGTTTTCAGCTGTGAACATCTATAGTTTGCATTTCAAACAAGCCAGACGACATAGGATAACCTGGTCTCTCACCTTTGACTTTACTGCTGTAACGTGCATGGATAAGAAGACACGCTGGCCGCTGGCTGACCCTTTGCAGTGTTTCTCAACCCAGTCCTCCAGGACCCCCCTATCCTGCAGATTTTCATTGTAACCCTGCATAGGTAGCCCTGCTTGTACTGACTCGACCAATCATCTCGCAGCATTTAATTATGCAAGGTGTGCAACGTCTGACAAAATTCATTGCTGATTGGTTGAATAACTACAAACAGGTACCTATTCAGGGTTGCAAAGACAATATGCAGGATAGGGGGGTTCCTTGAGGACCGGGTTGAGAAACACTGGTCTAGCGGTTAGCGATGCCTCCTGCGGTGCGGGCGATGCGGGTTCGCGTCCCGGCCGCGGCAGTTCCTGCGGTCGCGTCGTCCCCCGAATTCGCTACACCGCCGTTACCCGCCGGCGTTTTTTCCAAGCAACGGCTGCGATTGAACGTAAATCAGGAACCGGCTGCGCCGCGACGTGTTGCTGAGATACTGAACCCGCTGCGCTCCGTAGCGCCAGACTACACGCGAAGAAGAAAGCTGTCGGAACCCCCGCAGCGTCACAGTCGCTGGTTTCGACGGAAACCATAATGTGCCCTTCCGGTTCCGGTCCCCCCCCCCCCCGGTCTCCTTCTCTTGCCAGTTTAGCATCGATTTTCCAGCCACTCGGCGTATCAACTCACACGCCCGATACTTTGCCACGCACCAAAGACGGGGAAGGATTTAATTCAGCCGTTTTCTTACCACGAGACGCTCCGACCCAGGGTCACGGGATTATGACGTTTCCCCATCGGCCGCCATTTTCTAACGTTCGACGGCGCCGAGCGCTGTGACGGTACACGTATACCGGTCAGTCTGACCCGCTAAGGTTGAGGGTGTGGCCCTCCATGGCCGCGTTTACGAAGCTGGTACTGAATTTGAATAAACGTTTAGTATTCTACGGTTCTAAAAAAAAAAAGACCAGCCCATTCATTTTCAATGTGATTTTTTTAAGCTACGCCGTTAGAAAATGCTAACAGAATTAGCATTTGGCATCGCAACTGAATGCTAAATTCGGTTAACGGTCGCCAAAGCACGAATGCGGAGCGGCCAACCTAGCAACGCAAGATAGCCAGCCGGCAAGCAGCTAACATAGCAACGCAAGATAGCCAGCCGGTGAACTACAAGCCAGCAGCCAGCAAGATAGCCAGCCGGCAAACAGCTAACATAGCAACGCAAGCTAGCCAGCCGGTGAACTACAAGCCAGCAGCCAGCAAGATAGTCAGCCGGCAAGCAGCTAACATAGCAACGCAAGATAGCCAGCCGGCAAACTACAAGCCAGCAGCCAGCAAGATAGCCAGCCGGCAAGCAGCCAACATAGCAACGCAAGATAGCCAGCCGGTGAACTACAAGCCAGCAGCCAGCAAGATAGTCAGCCGGCAAGCAGCTAACATAGCAACGCAAGATAGCCAGCCGGCAAGCAGGTAACATAGCAACGCAGGATAGCCAGCCGGCAAACTACAACCCAGCAGCCAGCAAGATAGCCAGCCGGCAAACTACAAGCCAGCAGCCAGCAAGATAGCCAGCCGGCAAGCAGCTAACGTAGCATCGCAAGATAGCCAGCCGGCAAACTACAAGCCAGCAAGATAGCCAGCCGGCAAGCAGCTAACGTAGCAACGCAAGATAGCCAGCCGGCAAACTACCCTGTGGTTGTTCATACCTAGTAAGTTGCTCAGTATCTCTATCATACTCGCCTTACTAAAGCTAGCATGGCCTGTTCAGCCGTGGCTAACGTGTTAGCCAGATCATGCTCAAGCTATCAGCCTAGTCCACAGGTACACGGGTATTTTTGATAACGGGGTCTTACCGCCTTCGCTCTTAAAACAAAAATCCCATCCACACAAATACTGTTTAAAAAAAAAAACGTCCGTACAAATGAAAACGCAAAAACACGCTACTCGCCAAAATGAATGCGCTGTCAAGAGCATGCCAAGCCAACAGGTGGCGATATAACCCCAACCCTAGAAAAAAAAACCCAGCGAGTCAAAAACTTGTCTTCCCTGCCTACGCGTCAACGCTGAAAATGGAGTTTGTGAAACTCTTCAGCCTGGAGAGAGATGCCCGGAAGGTCCGTCTGCAGTCACACAACACGCAGTTTGCGTGTGGACGAAAGACCAAAACACGTGGAAAAAGCTACGTTTTGAAAACACCCGCGTACGTGTGTGGACTAGTCAGCGTAAAAGCTCGGCTAACGTTAGCCAGCTAGCTAGCTAACTAGCCGCCAAATTAGCTCATTGATAGATAACCGTCTTCTCAAGAAGTAGTTTATTCAAGTGTGCTTTCGGTATACTTATTTTAAACTGAAAATCAGCGAGTGTGCTTTCAGTTTACTTTTTAAGTACTTACACTAAACAAAATAATACTTACAAGTATACTACTAGAACAGTGTTTCTCAACCGGGGGTCAGCGGACCCCTAGTGGTCCGTGGTGTAATTGCAAGGGGTCCGTGAAAATAAAATATCTTTAAAAAAAAAGATCCTATGACATTTATAGAAATAGGATTATTTTACTCAAGTGTGACTGAGACCTTTATCTACCTAAACTATAAAGGGTAACAGGACTTTTTTCTCTAATTACATCAGTTTCACAAGTGTAATTTATTGTATTTTAATAAGAGACCTCGCTCCCGTTTGCATTGTTAAAAGTTACTGCAAAAAATTCTGTTGTTACATATATCTGAAAGTTACTGAATACATATTCTGTTTTGTTACATATATCTGAAAGTTACTGAATACATATTCTGTTTTGTTACATATATCTGAAAGTTACTGCATAAGAATTCTGTTTTGTTAACTATAAGTTACAACTGAAAGCTCTTATTCTTGCCCCCAAAGAGTGAATAAATGCTATAATGCAATTTAAAATGCAGTTTCTACTGTTTCTATCAAATTGCAACCCCCCCCTCCCCCAAGATCAGGGGGAGGGGTCCTCAGGGTAGATCAAAAATACGCAGGGGGTCCAGGACCCCAAAAAGGTTGAGAACCACTGTACTAGAACATATACTTGAACTGTACTTGACGTTTACTTAATAAAATTAACTTCAAGTATACTTTTTCGCAGCTGCTGTAGCCAGGAAATAAACAAATGGACACACACACACACACACACACACACACACACACACACACACCACACACACACACACACACACACACACACACACACACACACACACACGGAGGCAAAATACGTTTCTTTAACCTGGGCGTTAACAGTATGTTGCAGACGTTTTATCTTGCAATAAATTAATCTATCAAGGCTGAGGAATATGGAAAACGGACAGCCCAGGCGGAGAAAGCAAGGTAAGGTGCTCATTTTCAGTAGCCTATCTATCCTAGGATATGACCATAGACGACTTATAGTTAAGGATGTGATGCTTGTATGAGTCATACCGATGAGGCTGTGTGGAAGGGATCGTGGCGCACACACACACACACACACACACACACACAAAGTGGTGTGTACACCTTTCTAGTAAATATGTTTATATCTGTAGTTTTCAGGTGGTTGTGTAGCTGGAGTTATGATGATTGCATAAAATAATTGACACCTTAATGACAAAAAATGACATTTTAAGTGAGATATTTGCTTTGGTTTAAAGCTGCAAAAGTCGGGAAATTTGAAAGAGCAGTTTCAAAGCAAAGATCAGTCTGTATACGATCAGGGCTTTATATATATATATATATATATATATCTGTTCTATGTTGCTGTAGCTACATTGGCATACTGTATTTAATACAACATGCAGGCCTACTCTTCACCAGGCACAAGGAAAAAAATTGTAGTCTTCAGAGTGGGAGAAAATCACCTACGAACGACTGCTGCAAGATGGAATTCGCTCTGGAGTGGGTTTTAATGTTGGCTGTACAATTCATTA
>NC_079214.1:8878158-8880658 GCF_029633865.1 Lampris incognitus | reverse complement strand
GTTATTTTGCTTTCAGCACGTTGGACAGAGACACCGGAGTCGTGCATGGACTAAGACGGCGCGTGGACGCCAACTCTCTCGCTCTCTCTCTCTCTCTCTCTCTCTCAATCGGTGTCTCTCTATCTTTTTCCAAAACCAGGGATTCTTCTTCTTTCTTTTTTTTCTATTTCCCCCCCCCCCCCTCCCAACTTTTGGTAAGCCTGT
The DNA here is from genome assembly GCF_029633865.1 of Lampris incognitus. Taxonomy (NCBI): domain Eukaryota; kingdom Metazoa; phylum Chordata; class Actinopteri; order Lampriformes; family Lampridae; genus Lampris; species Lampris incognitus. Next base: position 8,880,454 of record NC_079214.1, on the reverse strand, counting down.
CACCGAAGGGGAGCCGGCGGTCCGCGACGGAAGCGGGATAGGAGCGCGTGCCTGTAAGGAAAAGAAAAGAAAAGAAAAGAAAAGAGAGAACGCGCGTGCTCCGGGGTTTTGTTTTTGCGCCGGTCCGCGTGTGTGAAAGTTGCGGCAGGGCGTGCGTCCTCCACCTGCCGCCTCCTCTCTCTCTCTCTCTCTCTCTCTCTCTCTCTCTCTCTCTCTCTCTCCCTCTCTCTCTCTCCCCCCCACCACCACCACCATCACCACCCCCCCCCCCCGTCGCCTCGTCCGCGTTAAACTTTGGGAGATGCAAGTCTCGGCCGCGGAGATCTAAACCACACAGAAGTGGTTCTCGGCCCCCCTCCTCCTCCTCCCCTCCTCCCCGTAAAGGTAAGAGCACAATCTATATTGTTTCTCCCCCCCCCCCCCCAGCCGCTCTCGCTGCCGGCCGTCCCCCTCCTCTCTCACGGCGGAGCTTGTCGGGGCAATGTTGCCCGGAAAGCGTTCGAGGGACAAACGAAACGAAGTTCGCCTCGTTATGTAGGTCGCGCGTTCGCCTCGCGCGGTGCCCGTGCGGCGAAATGCTCCGGAACGAAATCGGGCGCGAGCGGCGCGCTGTGCACCGGCCGAGTCGCGTCGTTTTTAAACCAAGTTGGGTCGGAAATAACGCCGGATCCTGCGCACGTCTCGGCCTGCGAGGCACACCGCCGAGAGACGGTCGTGCTGGAAGGGAGGAAAAGGGGGGGAAAGGGAAAAAAAAGGGGGGAGGGAGGGAAGCTTCTCGGGCGCTTTTGGGAGTTTGCAAACACCTTTAGTCTGCTGCAACAGAATTTGCGTAATCGTTGCGTTGTGCCTAATCATGCAGCCAATATGGAACTTCTGCGCTGCGGTGCTCCGTCTGCTCTGCACGCATGGCAGTGCTGATGCTGCTGCATATGTGCACGAACAGACTATCTATCCATCCAACTATCTATCCATCTATCTGTCTATCCATCTATCGATCTATTTATCGATCTATCTATCTATCTATCTGTCGTATCTATATATCTGTCTATCTATCTATCTATCTATCTATCTATCTATCTATCTATCTATCTATGTATCCATCTATGTATCTATATAGCTATTTACCTATCTATCTATCTATCTATCTATCTATCTATCTATCTATCTATCTATCTATGTATCCATCTATGTATCTATATAGCTATTTACCTATCTATCTATCTATCTATCTATCTATCTATCTATCTATCTATCTATCTATCTATCTATCTATCTATCTATCTATCTATCTATCTATCTATCTATCTATCTATCCATCTATTTACCTATCTATCTATCTATCTATCTATCTATCTATCTATCTATCTATCTATCTATCTATCTATCTATCTATCTATCTATCCATCCATGTATATATTTATCTATATCATGTATGTATCGATCTATCCATCCATCCATGTATATATTTATCTATATCTATATCTATCTATCCATCCATGTATATATTTATCTATATCTATCCATCTATCTATCCATCCATGTATATATTTATCTATATCATGTATCTATGTATCTATCTATGTATCGATGTATGTAGCTGTTTGTCGGTGTACGTGTCGGTCTTCCTATCGGGCTGTTTTGTCTTCCATTCTGGGTTCGTTCTCGACAGAAATAGCCTACTCTTGCCCCTCCGTCATCGCGACTAAATCACTTGTGTTTTTACTACGACCGCTCCTCGGTTTCATTCATAAGGTGCTTCCACTCGGGCTCCGGCTTCACCTGCCAGCCAGCCAGCCAGCCAGCCAGCCAGCCAGCCAGCCAGCCTGCCTGCCTGCCTGCCTGCCTGCCTGCCCCCCCCCTCTTTTGTCCGCACATCTCCGCGCAGACGAGGCTCCGGCTGCGCGTCACAGCGGTCCGAATTATAAAAAAGCAAAAAAAACCCAAAAAACATTCATTTTAACCAACACCATGTGCAAGGGCACGCGCCGTGTGGGACCCTCAGCCTTATGCAAATCGTTGCATTATTCCGTCTGAAATTACAATGGAGGATAGGCGTGGTCAGAGATCGCTGCAGATTGACAGATGTTATCGCTGGAGATGGCGCTGCGATGCGGGCTGTGATGGATCGGTTGTGCGGTTGCTCAAAAGGGAGGCGATTTATTTTTTTTGTTTTTTTGTTTTTTGTTTTTTTTTCAGTCGCAGAAAAATCGAGCACGTGAGATTGTGTTGACCATCAAATTGTTGTTTGATTTTATTTAGGGGGGTGGTGGTGGTGGGGGTGGTGTTTGGTGTTAAT